>NC_139576.1:13167597-13382597 GCF_946808225.1 Silurus aristotelis | reverse complement strand
GCCCATGGAAAAGGCCAGACTCCAAAACACACTCACACTAGTCCAAGAAGTTCTGTCTTGCAGAAGATGACTGATCACCACAAACGTTCCTCTGCTATCCACTGCTATTTCCTGAACATGGTTTCCATGTTCCAACATTTTGGGTTCTTTCACTTTTCTTCTGGAGCAGCCTTTAAAGAACAGCCTTTTCAAACATAACCACTCCAAAAAAAGGATTCCGAAGTCAGCATTTGAACTTTTTTGGAATCTATGCACCATTACATATACCAAGAACTCTTGAACAGAACATTTTATAAACGTGTAAATCCTAAATAATTGCAGTATCAACGAAAATGTGTCCACACATTTCAGTTTTTCCAACAGTCTGTGATGGGTTACTTGGTTACGTGTGTGTGTGTGTGTGTGTGTGTGTGTGTGTGTGTGTGTGTGTGTGTGTGTGTGTGAGAGAGAGAGAGAGAGAGAGAGAGAGAGAGAGAGAGAGAGAGAGAGAGAGAGAGAGAGAGAGAGAGAGAGAGAGAATGACAAACTGAGAAAATCACTTAGTATATGTGGAGTATGGAAGATGACTGCCAAGGCACTAGATCCAAAATCCATCTGCTGTTTTCCTCTCTCTTTTTCTCTCTCTCTCTCTCTCTCTCTCTCTCTCTCTCTCTCTCTCTCTCTCTCTCTCTTCATCTCCATCTCTCTCTCTCTCTCTCTCTCTCTCTCTCTCTCTCTCTCTCTCTTCATCTCTCTCTCTTGCTTTCTCTCTCTCTCTCTCTCTCTCTCTCTCTCTCTCTCTCTCTCACACACTTTCTCACTCTTTTTGTCTTTCTTATCGTGCATAAATCCATTGCATAATGTTTTTGTGAATCTCGCACTTTCCCTTATTAGATGAACAGAATTTGCCAATAATTTAGATATGCTTTTATAAAACACAATGGTTGGAATGTTAGTCATGCTGTCTAAAGAGGATAAAACTGTTTAGAGTTTTACATTTGTAAGAGTTTACCTAGATCAAACCTTAAGATACATTTAAATTCGAAATATTATGTTCATATGGGACATGTTTTTGAATTACTTATGTACAGCTTGTGCATGAAACTGTTCTCTGGGCGCTAACATATGGACAACATAGGCTGTATATATACACACACATACACACAAACACACACAGAAACAAATCTGAGATCTTTGATAACTGGCCAGCCTGTGTATAGTTTAGTGCCAGATGATGTCGGAGAGAGATTTGAGAAGGCTTATCTTTGAATAGATAGCAGCTGTGCTGAATTGATTTATGTGAACAAAAAAAACGCACACTTGCTTTCGCACTCTCTCTTACTCTGCCTGTTTCTTTCTTTTACACACACACACACACACACACACACACACACACACACACACACACACACACACACACACACACACACACACACACTTATGCACTGAAAACATTGAACAGCATTCAAAATTCCAAGGAATTTTCAGGCAGCTCATAATATGGTTTTCCAACTCCTTAGCAAACGAAAATCTTTTACACTGCCTTGAATCTGTTAGACCAAACACTGTGAAGATCTCTGAAGTTGTTGTAAAGTGTACCACAGCACAATCTTTTGTTTCCCAGCTGCAGTGAAATAATGTTGCAGTTAACATAATATTATTAAAAGGAGTAAAAGTGCAACTACATTACATTTAAGAGTACAAGTATTTAAGATGTTGACCAAAAAAAGCACATTGGCAAAAGAGTATAGATAAGTAATTAGGCAAGACACCTGTCCTATAGAGTTCAGGAGATTCCTCATAATATTTAAACATCTAAACTGTGGTTTTGGTCTTATTCAGGTGTTATTTATAAGTATATATCTACAGGGCATGGACTGTGTTCAGGGTCCATCAATACCCTGCAAGGTTGCACTTGTTCTGGCTCCTCGACTTGGAAAGCATGCAGCTAAACGTGCAAGTTCATCAAAGTGTGCAGTGGTGGGTCAAGGACATGATACTTTACAGCTTTCTTTCAGCTCCCATTCTAGTTTAAGGCTGAGAGAGGGACTATTGCTGAAGATGAGAGAGGTAGAGAGAGAAAGGGCAGGTCTGATGCGGTTAACAGATGCATGTGTGTTATTGCAGAGTGGGGAATTGGACATTCTCCATCTACTATGCTATAAATATCCCCTTGACATTTATTATACTCAAAAGGCTTCGGGTGCTAAAACATTTGGATACTAGTCAATTTTCCCCTACTTTTTAAACTTCCTTTAATTTATATGTATATGTTGTAATATGTAATATTTCCGAATACTAAATACACTGAATTAATAAACATTCTGTAATTGCTCCATTCATTCTTTTATTGCAAAGTTTCAGGCATTTAAATAATTTTGTGAAAGAAAATAAACGTGGTCAAGTTTTTTTTTTTTATTAAAACTTTTGTATCATGTACAGTCTGTAGAGTATCCATGTAATATATTATATATATATATATATATATATATATATATATATATATATATATATATATATATATATATATATATATATATACACACACAACCCTGTTACAACAAAAAAAACAGCAGAAATGATGTCAGTCCTTATTCACCGTTTGTGTGATATAGCAACCAATGTTTTAAGTGATAAATAAAGAAAATGTTTAGAGTTAAAAAAAAACTCAAACTAACCAAATCCTTCAGTTGCAAGTAGTTATCATACACCTGTCATCACTAAAGAGGTAAAGGGGTTCTGATTAACCTGATAAATGAAGTGTAGACTTTTTACATCCACTGTGCACATTTTCATTGTTTTAAGTTTTTTAAAATAGTGAATTAGACCCAGCTTGGTAAACCCCAGAGACAATTATTTGTATGTTTCAACCTGCAAATCAAATGACTGGTGAAATTAAACATTATCCATCACAGTATCCATCAGTTGTCAATTAATTTCATTGCATGGTTAAGGTAGTGTTCATAATTTATGTGTACACAATTAGCATACATATTAAATGCTTCTGTTTTTTTAAGATTTGTGAAAGTGTGCTACACAGTGCCAGACTTGCAATTGAATATGATGAAGGTTAGCTCTTAGATCTTACCTGGTAAACATACTTTTTGTAGAAATTGTTCAGAGATCAGGTATAATCTGTTGTTATTAAATGGATGACAGCTTTTAGTAGTCTTAAAAACAAATAATTGTTTAGAAAACCAACAATGAGAAAAGAAGTGTCAGTGTTGTTACCATACTGTACAATACAATGCTGATGGCTGCAAATAGTTGGTGTGCAGTTTAAATTCTCTGTACATTCAGACGTGTTAGTTTGAATTTTACATCAAACCATTGAAATTCACACAGTTTAGCTTTTTTTGTTAATGTTCTGCCCAAATGATTTCTTATTAATATTTGAGATTTCATGGCGAAAATAAGTATTTGAACACCCTGCTATTTTGCAAGTTCTCCCACTTAGAAATCATGGAGGGGTCTGAAATTGTCATCGTAGGTGCATGTCCACTGTGAGAGACATAATCTAAAAAAAGTATGATTATTTTACTATTTATTTGTATGATACAGCTGCAAATAAGTATTTGAACACCTGAGAAAGTCAATGTTAATATTTGGTACAGTAGCCTTTGTTTGCAATTACAAAGGTCAAACATTTCCTGTAGTTTTTCACCAGGTTTGCACACACTGCAGGAGGGATTTTGGCCCACTCCTCCACACAGATCTTCACTAGATCAGTCAGGTTTCTGGCCTGTCGCTGAGAAACACTGAGTTTGAGCTCCCTCCAAAGATTCTCTATTGGGTTTAGGTCTAGAGACTGGCTAGGCCACGCCAGAACCTTGATATGCTTCTTACAGAGCCACTCCTTGGTTATCCTGGCTGTGTGCTTCGGGTCATTGTCATGTTGGAAGACCCAGCCTCGACCCATCTTCAATGCTCTAACTGAGGGAAGGAGGTTGTTCGCCAAAATCTCACAATACGTGGCCCCGGTCATCCTCTCCTTAATACAGTGCAGTTGCCCTGTCCCATGTGCAGAAAAACACCCCCAAAGCATGATGCTACCACCCCCATGCTTCACAGTAGGGATGGTGTTCTTGGGATGGTACTTATCATTCTTCTTCCTCCAAACACGTTTAGTGGAATTATGACCCAAAAGTTCTATTTTGGTCTCATCTGACCACATGACTTTCTCCCATGACTCATCTGGATCATCCAAATGGTCATTGGCAAACTTAAGACATGCCTGGACATGTGCTGGTTTAAGCAGGGGAACCTTCCATGCCATGCATGATTTCAAACCATGACGTCTTACCAACAGTAACCTTGGAAACGGTGGTCCCAGCTCTTTTCAGGTCATTGACCAGCTCCTCCCGTGTAGTTCTGGGCTGATTTCTCACCTTCCTTAGGATCATTGAGACCCCACGAGGTGAGATCTTGCATGGAGCCCCAGTCCGAGGGAGATTGACAGTCATGTTTAGCTTCTTCCATTTTCTAATGATTGCTCCAACAGTGGACCTTTTTTCACCAAGCTGCTTGGCAATTTCCCTGTAGCCCTTTCCAGCCTTGTGGGGGTGTACAATTTTGTCTCTAGTGTCTTTGGACAGCTCTTTGGTCTTGGCCATGTTGGTAGTTGGATTCTTACTGATTGTATGGGGTGGACAGGTGTCTTTATGCAGCTAACGACCTCAAACAGGTGCATCTGATTTAGGATAATAAATGTAGTGAAGGTGGACATTTTAAAGGCAGACTAACAGGTCTTTGAGGGTCAGAATTCTAGCTGATAAACAGGTGTTCAAATACTTATTTGCAGCTGTATCATACAAATAAATAGTTTAAAAATCATATATTGTGATTTCTGGATTTTTTTTTTAGATTATATCTCTCACAGTGTACATGCACATACGATGACAATTTCAGACCCCTCCATGATTTCTAAGTGGGAGAACTTGCAAAATAGCAGGGTGTTCAAATACTTATTTTCCTCACTGTAGATGTAGATTTATGTTTCAGTCAGTATCTGCTACTTTACATCCATCCATACACACACACACACACACACACACACACACACACACACACACACACACACACACACACACTTGATATATAATTATAAAATGTGTCATTTATAACATAATTGCTAAGAAATAGCAAATGTTCTTATCCATAAATCTTTGTTCCACTGATAATTTTTGTTAGATCTTTGCAGATGCTGTGCTTTCAGGTGTTCTGATATTTTTACCTGGTGGTGCACATATGTCAAATGTTTCTCAAATAGGCAGAAAATAATTTATCAGATGACTACAGCTTATCATAAAATATTCCATAAATATAGTAAAAACTTTTTCCCCTGATTGCATCTAATCCTAACCCTAACCAAATTTTGTTTGTTACCATAAATGCCAATTTTACAGGCTTGCTACTAATGCATACTTAGCTTATGGATGGTTCTGAACATCCATCATAACAGTTAATGCTATCACACAAAAGAAATGAAACTGAAAGTAGCTTCAGACCACAGACCCTTCAGAAAAATTACACATCTACACAAAAATTCTTGTTTGCTCAAATTCACAAGGGATGTCTTTGCCCATATTGCCAGGTAATTCAGAGCAGCTGGACAGCGGTTAGTCAGAATAAGGCAAGACAACAGAGAAGAGCCACATGAAAAATAGTGGTGGAAAAGTCACTGTTGCATCTGCTTGTCTCACCCAGAAAAGATTAATAGAACCGAGATAAAAGGCTAAAATTTATTGATAATATATCATGAAGAGATATTTCAATCTAGGTCAAGTTCACATTATTTATTTATTTTTTGCTATTTACAGTATATAAATTTTCTGATCTTCTTTCCTGGATTTCATCCAGGTTTTGTGAAATATTAGACATTTGAAGACAAGGGTGAGGTACGAGTTACTCTACAAAGTAACTCATATCTTTTGTATTTATTTTAATTCCAGTTGTATGATTAATGAAATCTTAAACACAGTATGAATGTTTAGAAAAAAAGGGGAAGCTAATTGTCCAGAAAGCAAAAAAAAAAATGAAAGAAACAGTGAGGCTTGATGTCACCATTAGAGTTACGACTCACCAAGCATTTAAAATTAAGCAAGTGATCTAAATAGTTCGTCACTTAATCATAGTCATCAAAAAAGGATTAAAAAGTATAAATAGAATTAATGTTTGCTACTTATTAAGTTTCTGAATTTTGTTCTTAGGTTTCAAATACTGGGGGAAACTAATGGCAGTAAGATACTCTGTGTGTGTGTGTGTGTGTGTGTGTGTGTGTGTGTGTGTGTGTGTGTGTGTGTGTGTGTGTGTGTGTGTGTGTGTGTGTGTGTGTTGGGCAGCAATTAAGAGAAATTCCAGATTAAGGCTGATGGCTTCTTTCTTATATTTACCTATTTACTTTAAATTTGGTAGAGAAGATGATCCCAAATATGTTGCAGACTTAAACAGAAGAATGATGTCAGTTGTTTTGGGCACTGGATCCTCAGCTGCCACTGGTGTACAAAACCATTTGTGAAGGCAGACGTGATCCAAGATATCAAAATGTCCTTTTCCTGTCATGAGTACTTTGGTTCTGTTTTCAATTATGTCCACTTTTCAGGATCATAAAAAGTTCTGTTGGAGGACTATTTATCGTTTGAAAATGCCTTGATTTTTTTTCCTCTTGCTAACTGGAATTCCTAACAGGAAACCTTATGATAGGACTTCCCCCTCATCCGAATACAGTGCCATAAAAGTAATAAATAGAAGGAAGAGTGCAATGGCAGACAGGAAAGGAGAGAAGGGAAAAGAGTGGAAACAACATTTAAAGGGCAAAGAACATGAGATAATAATTTCAAATGCCCATCAGGGGAGGTTGTTGTAACGATTTGACCAGATTTTACATTCCCTGTTGTGACCTGCCTGTATACCACACATACAAGTTTTACTTAAACCTCCTTCTAAGGTTGTCAGCCCCCCTCTCAGGTCAATCTCGCATCCCTCTGTGAGGTGTGATGATGTCAGCCCTTATATTTCACAGCCAGTCTCGGGCGATGACACAGACAATTTGGACTGTGAGTTCTCTCCAGCTTCGGACATGGTGTTACGATTACATGCTTCACTGCAGGGCCTACATGCCAAGGACAAGGGAATAAAGAGAACCTTTAAACTAACTTTTATAGAGTACAACTCTATCCTTTCTCTGCTCATAAAAAATAGAGAGTAAAAGAAGTAGGAGGCATGATTAAGACAGATCACTTTGGATGTTCTCAATATCATCCCAGGACTCTCACACACAATCACCTTCTATGTTCTACATTTCATCCCATGGTCTATCCTGAGCTGTGTGAACCGATTTTACTGCTAGTTTAGGTTTCATGGTCTCAGCAGTCAATGAGAAGGTTTATAGTAATTGAGGGATCTGGTGTAAATCCAGGTTAGAGTGCTGGTGAGATATAGAGAGGAGAATGCAGAAATGAGCCACGATGATCTCTGGTACTGTATTTAAAGTCCTTTGTGAACATACTAAGAATAAAGTAACTTTCAGGGCTATTAAGTGCCATTCATGTTAGTTTAGCCTAAAGATGTTAGACTGCAGTTTGGACTTGACCCTTATCCATAAAGAGGTCATCCATTTGATATCGAAGGCAGGATTGGCTGTCATTATGAATTTCATTGTGGTTTTGAGTTTTCAATGAGTAAAATACTGCTTTTGATATTTTTGATGTATAATATTGTTTATTGCATATAACATCACAATAGTTTTTTTTTATTTATTTTTTTTTATAAATGATTATAGTGTTAATTGTGATCATATACAATACTTAAATGTTGGAATATCATATATTTGTTTAAGGATTTATATGTTGCTTAAGACAATGATGTAACTGTAACTGTTGCTTGCACAACACATACAATAGCTCTTGGGTAAAGTGCTTGATAACATAAAATGGCAATAAAATAAACATTGGAAGCACATTTCTTTCTTCCCTTTAGGGGTCGCCACAGCAGATCATCCGTCTCTATACTTTTCTGTTCTCTGCATCTGCCGCTTTCAAACCAACCGCATGTCTTTCCTCACCACATCCATAAACCTTCTTCTGGCCCGTCCTCTTTTCCTCCTCTCTGGCGACTCCATCCTCAGCATTCTTCTACCGATATACCCCATGTCCCTCCTCTGCACTCTTTTACCTTGTCTCCAAAATGTTTTACACCCCTAATGAACTTGTCTCTAACACTGCTACCTCCAGCTCCATCTCCTGTCTTTTAGTCAATGTCACTGTCTCTAATCCATACAACATCGCAGGTCTCACCACAGTCCTATAAACTTTCCCTTTCTTGCAGATACTCTTGTATCACAAATCACTCCTGCCACTCTTTTCCACCCACTCCACCCTGCCTGCACTCTTTTCTTCACTTCTCTAACACGCTCTCCATTATTTTGCACAGTTGATACCTAAACTCATCCACCTTTACCACCTCTTCTTCCTCCTTCTCCCTTCATCCACCTCACAGTTCTCGGAGACTCCTGTCTGACCTCGTCCGTCAACCTGTTCATCACCTCTGCAAACAAGAATGTTCAGGCAGAACATTTTTTTTCCAATAGTGGTCAATATTTTCAGATATCAAAATAACCAGTTCAAATACTAAATTTAAGTATAAAGAGCCAACATTTGCAAAACATGTTTCACCTGTATTTTGTAAATTTTAGATTTTTGTTTGTGTTGTGCTCCTTTACTGCATGTTGGTATGTGTCTTTACTGACTAAAACTAAAAGTACTGAATTTTGTTGCAACATTTTTATAAAATATTAATTCTGTTTTCTATTTTGCTCCTTCTTATTATTCCTGCATGAACTATTAACAATCTGATGTAGGCTCCTTGGCCAGACGGAATATTTTTTCATAAACTTTGCTCTCTTTCCTTCATCCCAATCCCCGACCTCTTCTGAGATGAAAAATAAACCTGAGGTGCAGATGCCTGAGATGCTGTTTTTTAAATAGGCAATATGATGTTTTCTTTTTGCATCTTTCATAGTTTTTTTTCTATATCACTGGGGTCTTTTGGAAGTCATGTCCCTGAAATTTTATTATTAAATTTTTTATTGTCTTTATTGTATTTATTGTTTTTTTATTGTTTTATCAGAATTGTAAGTGTTCCAGTTTACAGATGATAGAAAATAAATTTGCTATTCATTAATAAAAAGAGGATAATTTAAGTGTAGTTACTTGGTTTTACAATTACATGTGTCAAAATGTTTCCAATTTAGTGTTTAGTTTTTGCCTGTTAATAATGAAAGCATTTTTATTTCATTATGTGCTGCAAATTAAATTCACACCTACTGACCATTAAAATCCACTTGTTTGCCTATTTTTAGTAGAGATTATGATATGGTTATATACAGCCTACTTGATAGTATATATTTTTGTTGTATAAACAAAAAAATCATCAAGTTCTATAATAAATATTTAATGTTGTCAAACAGATTTAAATACGTTTATATAAATTATTTTTATTGTATTTATTGCAATTTATTGTGGCCTTTATGTAGAAAGGACATTTTGGTGATTGAAATGAACTATTGACTTTTTTCCATATAATGCTGCATTAGTATCTTTCTCTATATTTTAATAGAGGTCATTTTCTTTCATTCTTAAATTCATTTAAAGCAATCTCTATATTTCTTAGTAAAGTAACTGCATCTAAAATGTTAGTAAAATTACAGTAAATTAAAAAGCCTTGTTGATGAGATGGGTCTGAGGACATTTTTAGCTGAAACGAACATTACAATAACTTAATATTTGAAACTATGGGGAACAGAAAACCATCTCCTCATCATCTCAAACCATCATTGGAAATGTAAAACCTCGAGGTGGATGGGCTACAAAAGCAGTTTCACTCCTGCCAAACAAGTACTGTACAAAAATTTTAAATTATAATGGATTATAATATCTTCTTATGTTGAAAATCAAAGACATGTTTACATCAGTAGGAAATTAAACTGCACTATTTTAAATGGTAAAAACGTTGTCTCTGATTGGTTACCCAGTTGTCACTGTCATTATACTATTAGTTGTAGTATAACTAGAAGAATTGAGGAAAATAGATGTATCCCTTTGCTTGAATTTAATTACTATAAAAACATTTTGTGGCTACTTATTCAAGAACTAGGTAACAGTCAGGTTTTTGTAACAGCTTGTTAATAGTGCACAGTTTTTTAAAATATATATTTTAAAAATATATTTAAAAAAAATATATAAAAATATATATTACTTGTTTTGTATCAAACAAGCATTAGTAGATCAACTGATCAACAAGTAGAAAAACTGTAAAAAAAAAAATATATATTTCATCTAGACACAGGTACAAGTGCTGAAAGAATTTCTGGTTCCATGGTCATTTCTTTTCATGCTCAACTGGTTTAAATGCTGATTCGATGCTGTAAAAAGAAGGACGTCTTTGGGAATTGGTCTCCATTGGATCATCTAACAGGCCTGTCTGAATAAGACAAGATCATACATCTCTTCACCTGTACTACAGGGAGAACTTAGTGTTGAAATGATATATGGGGTGTTTTATCTCGGTCCATCCTGACCCTATAGGAGGTATTTTGTTCCCCACCTTTGCAGAGGAGCACCGATTTATGGACATGAAATTGTACACCTGTTTATATGCTTTCTTAGCCAAGCATCCCAAAATGATCAACCATCGCATGGTTCAGGTATTGAAAAGTATAGTGTTTATTAATTTATTTGTTTTAAAAGAACAAGAATTTCATTTTAAGTGGATGTTGTTCCAAGTGCAGGTGTACTTTAGCTTGTATGCTATTTCCAAGTGACACTCTTATCTGTCTAGTAAAAACTATAGTAGAACTAATAACACTAAAGAACTAACAGGATATATAAGAGATCAGTGGACGCTTATTGGAACTCTGGGTATGTAACTGGAAGTATGGGATGGAAAAGTGGACAAAAGAGCAAGATCATTAAAAATGACATTGATCTTCCAAGCACATCTCCCCCTGCAGTGCGTCTGCTTTGGCGTATATCCTTCCTCCCCCTCTTACTCCTCTGTCTCTTTTTCCTCACTCCCTCCTGTAGTTTGGTCATAAACTAATGTAATATCTTTAGCATACCCCGGGGCCTCGGACTGCAGCATCTCAAGGCTGCTGGTTGTTAACATGTTAGTGCAGAGAGGCCATATCCAGCAGCATCTGTAACCAGAAGCCTGGCTCAGAGTTTGTCTGCACCCCAGCATAAATACACAGCATACACTAAGCACACACACATTACTAAAAGTAGTATATAATTCCAGCACACATGAGAGCAATCAGAATGTTTTTCCAACTAGAGCCAGCCCTCTCCTTCTCTTTCTCACATTCTCCACCCCTTTTGTCATTCTTCAGCATTGTGTAGCAAATCCTTCATCATCCTGTATTGCTTCAATTGTCAAATCATTTAGTTTTGAAAATGAAACCCATGAATAACAGTGTCCATCTGTGGTCTCTGCATATTAATGTGTATGTATGTGCATGTAAGAAAGAGACTGTATAGTAGAGAATACAGTTTTTCAGCACTTAGGACATCTATTTAAGTCTGTGTGAACTTTGTGAGCTAATGTATATGTGTATGTCCACATGTCCCCATCTACAGTGGGTACGGAAAGTATTCAGACCCCCTTAAATTTTTCACTTTTTGTTATATTGCAGCCATTTGCTAAAATCATTTAAGTTCATTCTTCTTCCTCATGAATGTACACACAGCTCCCCATACTGACAGAAAAACACAGAATTGTTGACCTTTTTGCAGATTTATTAAAAAAGAAAAACTGAAATATCACATGGTCCTAAGTATTCAGACCCTTTGCTGTGACACTCATATATTTAACTCAGGTGCTCTCCATTTCTTCTGATCATCCTTGAGATGGTTCTACACCTTCATTTGAGTCCAGAAATTTTTGATTATACTGATTGGACTTGATTAGGAAAGCCACACACCTGTTTATATAAGACCTTCCAGATCACAATGCATGTCAGAGCAAATGAGAATCATTAAGGTCAAAGGAACTGCCTGAAGAGCTCAGAGACAGAATTGTGGCAAGGCACAGATCTGGCCAAGGTTTCAAAAAAATTTTTGCTGCACTTAAGGTTCCTAAGAGCACAGTGGCCTCCATAATCCTCAAATGGAAGACGTTTGGGACGACCAGAACCATTCCTAGAGCTGGCCGTCCGGCCAAACTGAGCTTTTGGGGGAGAAGAGCCTTGGTGAGAGAGGTAAAGAAGAACCCAAAGATCACTGTGGCTGAGCTCCAGAGATGCAGTCAGGAGATGGGAGAAAGTTGTAAAAAGTCAACCATCACTGCAGCCCTTCACCAGTGGGGCTTTATAGCAGAGTGGCCCGACGGAAGCCTCTCCTCAGTGCAGGACACATGAAAACACGCATGGAGTTCTCCAAGATGGTGAGAAATAAGATTCTCTGGTCTGATGAGACCAAGATAGAACTTTTTGGCCTTAATTCTAAGCGGTATGTGTGGAGAAAACCAGGCACTGCTCATCACCTGTCCAGTACAGTCTCAACAATGAAGCATGGTGGTGGCAGCATCATGCTGTGGGGGTGTTTTTTAGCTGCAGGGACAGGGCGACTGGTTGCAATCAAGGGAAAGATGAATGTGGCCAAGCACAGGGATATCCTGGACGAAAACCTTCTCCAGAGTGCTTTGGACCTCAGACTGGGCTGAAGGTTTACCTTCCAACAAGACAATGACCCTAAGCACACAGCTAAAATAACGATGAAGTGGCTTCACAACAACTCTGTGACTGTTCTTGAATGGCCCAGCCAGAGCAATGACTTAAACCCAATTGAGCATCTCTGGAGAGACCTAAAAATAGCTGTCCACCAACGTTTACCGTCCAACCTGACAGAACTGGAGAGGATCTGCAAGGAGGAATGGCAGAGGATCCCTGAATCCAGGTGTGAAAAACTTGTTGCATCTTTCCCAAAAAGACTCCTGGCTGTATTAGATCAAAAGGGGGCTTCTACTAAATACTGAGCAAAGGGTCTGAATACTTAGGACCATGTGATATTTCAGTTTTTCTTTTTTAATAAATCTGCAACAATGTCAACAATTCTGTGTTTTTCTGTCAATATGGGGTGCTATGTGTACATTCATGAAGAAAAGAAATGAACTTAAATGATTTTAGCAAATGGCTGCAATATAACAAAGAGTGAAAAATTTAAGGGGGTCTGAATACTTTCCGTACCCACTGTATATACATGCACATATCCTGTTAACAACTCTGCGGGTGAACAGTGGTCTCCTGTCATCTTTCATGACCACATGAGAGTGAGATAAACAAGAAGCAGCTCCCAGAGCCTGGCAGAGATATACTACACTCAGGCTGCAGGCAGACACTTTCTTCCTCTCATATATGGGCCAGGGACCTCAGAGTCAGACTGATGCCATATCCAGGAGAGATTAACCCTGGCTGTGAGCAGAAATGTTGAGGTGGTAAAAATAGATGGGGAAACACTAAACTAAAGTGATCTCTTATTTCTGTGACTATGGAAAGATGAGCCCAAAAATATATAATCCAGAGCAGATCTTTTTACTTTTTTAATCACATTTAATATTGTATTACAGCACATGGCAAATTGGTTTACTGTTTATTTAAGTACTGCATTTGTGATATGATATATGATTATCGATTCAAATGCTTATACCAGAAGTACAATTTCAATAAACTGTGTCCATTCTACCTAGATTTGCTAACTGGCTGGTTTATGTGAGAGTTACTCTACAAAAAGATCATCAAGGTTTGTTTGGATGATAATGATTTGGATGATTTAACACTCTGAAGGGGGTGAATTGTGAATCCAATTTGAGAGTCCCTCTGTTGCACATACAACTTTGAAAAGTTCCACAGAGGTACACCATAAAATAACTACATGGTGCTAATGAGCTTTCTTTCTAAAAGTATACAGTTGATTTATCTTCAGTATAACTTTTTTTATATTTACCAGTGTTGAGAGCAATTGTTCAATCGCAACCATTTCAACATAAATTTCTCTCAGTTGCGATGATGTGTGGTGTTGCCACAAACTTTAGTTTCTGCCAACTGTATCCTGTTCCTGTGGTTTAATATTTTGGAAGGTTCCTCTACATGCAGGATTATTAGATACCATAAACAGCTCTGTGGTTCTTTGCAGCTCTGCTCTGTCTTCTGTCCTCTACTGGCTAGTTTAAGTGTCTTGTCTGAGTTATGGCCTATCTGATGGACTTCTCTCCCCTCCCTTGTTAGGAAGAGGAAGTAAAAGCATGCAGAGATCTCAACGGGAAACCCCACTTCTTTTATCTTTGATGAAGAGGATTTTATGAGTGTGTGAGTTGCCCACATTGCCCCCTCCTGTGTTCTCTTTTTCTGATGATGCTAAATGAAAGACAGAAAGGATAAAAGACATGCTGATTAATGATAAATTGCAAATACTGTTGGGTGAAAGGATATCCTAATTATTGCGGTCTTGGGTGAAGGTGTATTGTAATAACCTATATCTCTTCAGATTGTTAGGTAGTTGGGTATAAGAGGATTATGAAAGCCCCTTTCTTTCTGTCTTAGGCAATAATAAATTGCAGGCCATTGAACAATTTACAAATGTAGGTGATAAGACCTTTGACAGTTTTCAGAGTCACACATTTCATGTCATGCTCCATTTGTTACTTTTTAGAGGGGGGTGCCAGGTTCCAACTCCATTCACAGAACAACTTCCATTTAATGGCAAACAAGGCATATGTGCTAGTGACGTTTTTAAAAATGACATTTTTGATATTTAAAGTGATATTTACTGAACTGGATGGACACAGTTGCCAGGGTGTTCTAACAACTACCTGAGAACAGCAGTGAAAACCCAGGTCTTATCCAGTACAGTAAAGAAAGAATTAGCATTAATGGGAGTAGACAACATGCAGCAATGTCAAATAATGTGGATGCTGTACTGTTGTCAGGTGCACCAGAGGATATTTTAAAAAGTATTTTGTTTAAGCAACCACTGTCACAAACCAGTTGTAAAAAAAAAAAAAAAAAACCTGCAGATGTTTTAAAACTTTGGATAACTTTCGAAATATATTATATTAATGCAGTTAACATGTAAATATTACACAGAGAAAAAAACGAAATATTAGAGAAACTAAATTTTTAACCTTTTTAGTCACCTTGTTTAAAGAAATGTAATTTAAATGGAAAGACCCCTAAGTTTCAGTGTGTAATTGAACATATTATATTATTTCCTGTTAAGAACAGAAATAAAACAGAAACACAAGGCCGATATATGTTAATGAATGGGGCCTTCTATGTTTGTGCAGAACTACCTTCTTTGTCTTGATTTTAATGACTTGTGTTAAGGGATGAATGTGTAACCTAGCCTTTGGGGCATCTCTGTTAATAATTATCAATTAGAATTTACAAAGATGGTTTCATTTAAACAGTATGATATGCTAATGCAGTGATAGCGTGATGTATCTACAATTTATGCACAAGCCCATTCACCTTCCACAGAAATAGTAGGAGACTGTCTGAACAAAATCATTTGCAGATACTGTTGTGACAGGTACTGGTTTAGTTTAGCATGAAAACACACTGATTTATCAGACACAAAATTGAATATGTTGGTCAACTGGAGACCAGCTGTTTGAAACTGTAGATTCTATGTCTCTCTTCTCTTCAGTGTCCCTGTGGCTAATTTACACATCCATCAGCACCTAACATGAACATATTCACACATAGGGTGTTGCTGTGAAGCAGAGAAGATAAATGCATTTATTCATGACTTATGGGATAAAAATTGATTAGAATCTTATTCATCTGTTGTGGAGATTCATTTATTTGGTAATAACCCAGTGTGTCAACAGGATCTCAAGAATGATCTAACACAAGAAATTGCAAAGTTTATGTTTCTATCTAGTAATCCTTAAGAATTTATTATAGGCATTCCCACATTAAATTGAAATTTTTAATTTTTGTGTCACCGTGTAAATTTGCAGTCTATACCAATTTGTTACATTCAATTGTTAGTTTCACCCTTGGCACTATTTCTTGTATGTGTTTGTAAAAAGGATGTGATCACCTATTTGCTCGGCACTCTACCCCAGCTCTCACTCAACGGGCCCCAGGCTGAGTTACACCAGATGTGAACCCTAGCTGTGTAGAAGACTAATTGATTTTCACCCTTCTACAATCTGGCTATTGTGAGTTACAGCAATCCAATATATGTATGTATTATTATCTCCATATTCTACCCTTATCATAACAAACTAAAAGGCTCTGCAGCAGTGTGTGTGGAATTGAGAGGGCAGAAGATTCACTGACATGCTGGCGTCTATGGAACATTATAGGCGACTTAAGCTGTTTCCAGCTCAGCCAGTGGGGGTAGGGGTATTTGCCATCAGAATGCAACAGAGAGAGAAAGAAAGAACATGTATACCTACTTCTATGTTTCTGCATACATTCCTGTATGTTTGTGTATATGTCTGGGACCATATCTATGCACATACTGTATATGTATCTGTGTATTTATGTCATTTACCGACAGCAGCTTTTTTTTCCACTGTGTAGCAGTCTCTCAGGCCAGACCATAACAGTGATGGATGGCCAGTGTGTGTGGAGGCCGTTATTATTTGTTATGTGAGCGGGTGTGTGTGACAGGCATTGCAGGCCATACACCTGCTGCGCGAGCAGAATGGCCAAGCCGGGAGAACAGCTGGACACATTGATTTAGCTGCTCAATCCACAGCCTGCAGGAACAAATCAAGCAACAGCTAATAAAACCTGCCTTTATGATCACAGCCCAACTGCCCTCAAAACAACTGCCTACATCATGTGTTTCTCTAACACCCGCTATAGTTAAAAATTACATCCAGGACAAAGGTGTCATTTCTGGCTTCTTATGTCTAATGTCTGGGCTTAGGAGGTGTTTGCCGTTGATTTGTGACTAGAGTGAGGCTTTAGTCACTTTGTGTGCTCCAAAGTGTTCTTTTTTCAATATTAACTAGAATTTCTGTGATATATATAAAAAATTAGTAAGCAGGATTTCTAGGGCTTTCATTCTAAAATCATGATCATGTGATCTTTACTGATCATGTTGACAAGTGCATTTGTGTGCTCTAGGTGTAATTGACAATGAAAATTGATTTACAGGTGCATGCATGCATCTTGTACTATGTCCAATTAGAAGATGTGGCTCTGTGATTATAATGCTGTACATTAGGTGTCTGGTATGTGGCAATCATTTTGTAGAAATTCTGAGATAACAGAAGTCCCATTGTTAGCACTGAGAGGTATGGTTTGCAGACAGCCAAAGAGAATGGGAGACAAACTGAATTCCAGCAGATTGGACATGGTTCTTGTTTCAGTGGGGTCTATGAAGCATATAGCCACACATACACACACACACACACACACACACACACACACACACACACACACACACACACACACACACACATGCACACACACACACACATAAGGAATCCAGTATATGTTTTATGTTTACCTACTAAATAAGCTGCAATATAGTGCATGTTTTACATTTTCATATACAGTTTTGAAATATGAATGCTTTATTTGGCATAATGTACATTATCTCAAATACCAGTGTCTATATTTATATAAAAAAAAAACACTGGCCATTTGTTGTTTTAACCTTTAGATATCTCTGGACTGAAAACAACTGGTCTGTGGAGCTGGGTGTGCACTAGTCACAGCAGTAGAATGAAAGGGAAAGGGCATTCATGCACCTGTTAAGCAGCCTGGGTGTTACGCTGTCATAAGAACTGCAAAATGAACAGCCACGGGTGCTATGCTGCCAGAAGAAGTGCCATACTAAATCCTCTGGCTGCAATTCTGTCATAGCTACTGCAACAGTGTTCAACAAATGACACTTCATGGCAGCTACAATGGACCTGCTGTTTGGTGAGATGGTGCAAAGCCAACTAACAGGCCACAATTTACCAAAGAAGAATGCTGTAATGATAACAATTACATGATATTAATAGTAATATTATCCTGTATTACACTTTCCCATATACTGTGTTACAGTATATGGGAAAATGTTTACAGTATATGGGAAAATGTTTATGTGATGTTTTATGTAATGTTTACGTATTATATTATATTATCTAAAATAAATTACAATACATAGAATTTATATATATATATATATATATATATATATATATATATATATATATATATATATATATATATATACACACACACACGCTGCCTGAAGCACTTGAGATGGTAGTAATAAAATGTGTTTGAAAAATCTAGAAGCAGAGTGATTGGCTCTGACAGCTCCAACTCACACCCTCTGACTTTGTGATATCTATTTCAAGAGTCCCACAGGAAAGTGTGGGACTAAACCTGGACCTGATATGCTAAAGCAATCATGCCGTTCGTGTGTGTGTTTTCGCTGAAAAATATCCAAACTGTTTTTGGGTAAAATTTATGTGTACATAAAAGTACACATAGTATGAACACAAGCACGTGTGCGTTCCTACAAATATGTTTGCTTACAAGGCCCACGTATAAGTTTACTAATACAGCCAGGTGCTTTATGATATGTAAGACGAGCCTCAACTCAGATGAGCAGAAGCCACAGCAATGTTTCATCATTCTTATTCCCAGTCACCCAGTAATCACTCTAATAGGAAAGGACATGATTTGAGCTGCGGTTCATGGGGGCCTTCTGCATGAGAATTTACTCCTGTTCATAAACTGTATCACATATAAAGTGTATCACATATTACCAAAATTGTGCAGACAACATATTCTATTCGGATGGAACTTATATTGGCTTAGTAAATATAGCAGAACTAAATTATTCACAAGAATACCTGGAATGGCAGTGCCATGTCTAAATGTATATCTATAGTTTTTTTCATTTTTATGGCCATAAAGATTTTTAAGTCAATTAAGTCATTTTGTCAAAGATGTATTCATAGTAGCACAAAAGCATTCATCATATTTGTTGATGCTTTATTTTACACACCACTAATTTTTAAATAACAGTGACAGTCGGCATTAATTATCAGAGCTACGATAAGATTAAATGTTTATTTATTTAAGTATTTATTGTATCAGTCATCTTCTCTAGTCATCCTTACCTTTAATGGTCACAAAGCCAATACCAGCGTATTACTATTAATATGTTATATAATTTGTGTTGTTGCCATCATTTTAGTCTGCTCTGTTTGTTAGCAACCCCTGAGCTCAGCCTCATTGCCAGGTGATCACACAAAAGGGAAGCAATATAGACCAAAACTGTAAGATTCCTTAAAAGTGTGCCACTATTTATCTGTAGGCATATTTCTTACACTATTTATCTGTAGGCATATGTGCTGAAAATAAAATCCTGGTAGAGATTATAAATCACCACTACACCAGACACTTCAGTAAATCTAATCAGTTTTCTTGCTAAAAACTTTGAGTTTAATTGTGTTTGAAATGTACGGTTTCCTTTTTACCTTTTTCTGTTCATAGTAGTTTGTACACTAGCACTGTGCTGTGCATTTCTGTTTTATGTAGTGCTGTATACTGTGCTACTGTATTGTTTTATGTTTAGAATTTATATTTCTTTTCATGCTATAAAGACAATTCCAAGACATGATAAAAAAAACCCTTTTATTTGACTCACAGAAATTCTAAAAAAAACCCTTTTATTTTATTTGAAATGTTAACATACTCCAGACAAATGGTGTATCGTTCGCCCATCGTTTGTGCAGGTTGTGTGTACCTTTACAGTAATATAACTGTTCTTTCTCTGTGGCTGATTCATACACATGCCCACAGCTCCTGAGGAACAAGCAATAATTTATGCGAAGGGAAAAGGGCTGCCAGACAGAAAATTAAAAAGGAAAAAACTTTTCAAGTTGAAATATTCTGCGGACACGACTGCTGGGCCCCAGACGTCCCTTTACGGCACTGAACCCCCAGCACTCTGAATCAGTTTCCGGGTTGATTTTCTGACATTAGGGATCTGTGTGGCACCCCACTGGCCCTCGCCCCTACAAACCAGTTCTACTCTAACTGCGATTTACAGCACCTTTTCAACTGACATGTTGAGGCGCTGTTGAGTCAGTCAGTGCACAGTCAGTCCAGTCCACCAGCAGCCAATAAGATCTCTGTAATCCAGGGGGGGGGGCTCTTAAGGCAGTTGCCATTTGTAAAAGTAATCAACCTGCTTTATGCCTGTGACCTTCGTAGTGTCCACATGCTGTAAATATCCAAACAAGCTTTGTGAAGAAGCAAAGATAGCCCTGTACCTCAGAGTATGCTCAGCAAATCTTTATCAACCCATAGAGAAAACTAAAGACCTTACACACCATCAGAAATTTGCAAAGCAAAATTGATTTCTAACCATGCATCTGACAGTTTGACTGAATTACAGCAAAGCATGTCCATGTCAAAGCACATCACAGAATATTGAAAATATATCTGCTAAACTCTTCCAGCAATGCCATTTACAATAAATACTATTGTTATACTGCCATCATTCTACTTCTTATGGACCTTATGTGCTATTCCTCTCTAGCTTGTTCTAGCCCATTGCACCAACTATCAACTGTGGAGGCAGGTAAATTCAACCCTAATATGCCACTCCCTACCTTGCTAGCATAATCAGTGTTGCTCTCATGTCTCACCACAGACCAACAGGTACCTTGTGTTAGACAGTTTTCATTGTATCATTTACTATTTTCTCATTATCCTTTTTAGCTGCAATGAGAATTGTTACATATTTTTCTGTTCATTTTGGAGCTCTGTGGCAGTTAGCTTGTGTTGGGTTCCTTTGGTATGTTTTCTTGTTAAGCTGTATTAGTTTGGCATTCTTTCTGCAAGTTAGCTATGAACTGCTCTCATGGCACAGTAAGACGCTTACCTTGTAAACTCTGGGTTGGATTTCATTTTGCACTTTTTATTAGCTTATTTTTTGTTGAAATTTGGCCTTTCACCACTAAATTAGCTGGGCTGTGCTGGCATGCATACAAGGGCCAAAATTTCCTTGCACCTCTGTGGGTATAGTCACTTCTAATGTGGTCTTCTTGTTATTTCATTTTTTACTTCATTATTTCATTTATTTATGAATGATATTCATTATACTATGTCATACTTTACCCTTGGTATTAGCACTCAGGCCTCATTATGATATCAATATAGCTTCTCTTTATTTATCTGTTTCAGACCATAAATTATTTTGATGTTACAGTAGCTGAGTTACCGAGGTACTGAAAGAAATTGGCTATTTAAAAAGCAGTATTAGTGCAGCTTCCATATTTTCCAAAGTGTCAAAACAAATGTGTGCCTGCTACCATACCTCAGAGAATGGTGGGGTTTTTTTTCTAAATTTCCTGCTCAGTATTTCTCAACTTTTGTAAATTACCTTTTGGTTGTGCCGTGGTATGTCACAGTAATTTAACCTACATTAAATACCTCACACTACCCCTTATTCTTGCACAATGAAGTTTTTCTGTGCCATCACTACTTATGTACTCCATGTCACACTCAATTTGTAGTGATTTATTTAGCTTTAGAAATGTCAGGCTTTGGAATGTTCAATGTGTTAAGCTGAGATGCCTTGTGTAAAGTCCATGTCAAACACATCTGGTTTAGGATGCTGTTCAAATTGTGTGTGTGTGTGTGTGTGTGTGTGTGTGTGTGTGTGTGTGTGTGTGTGTGTGTGTGTGTGTGTGTGTGTGTGTTGCATGAACCTCTTACTAATTTCTTTTCTTTTTCCAAATTACTGTAAGACACCTCATATGTATATGTGTATATATATATATATATATATATATATATATATATATATATATATATATATATATATATATATATATATATATATATATATATATATATATATATATGTGTGTGTTTAAAAAAAAGTCATGAAGGAGGAAATCCTATCATTCTTCCCTACATGAACACAGACCTGTAGACATGGAGGTAAGATTTATTTCTTTTAATCCCCTTCGTATGGTCTATGTACACAATTCATTTGACTCCCTATAATTCCACAACAGTGGTGTTATACTGACATTATACAGGTTGGAAGGTCATTGTAAAGACTATTCTGACTCACACATTGTTATCTCTAGGAAGTTCTTTGCAATGCTCATTAATAAATTAACTTATTGTCCCCAAACAAATTCTATGTCAAATGCTATGCCATGCTGTCTTATATGATGTAACACACATTGTGCAATTATACTCTCATATCTAAAAAAATGTTGAAGGCTGAAGACTTTTCTGTCTCTTCTACACCCATATGTTTAAACATTAAACAAACGATGTTTTAGAGAGCACACCAGCCAGGTTTCTGCCAGGATCCATGTGACTGCCCAGTTTTGATGCCGTGGTTCTGACTATGGGTAAAGTAATCTTTCAACAGCACATCTGGCCAGCAGGAGGGACTTACCAGCCATCGTCCAGCCTATGTTACACACACATGCATCCATTAATTGGTTAATTAATTCGTTTTATATAAAATGCAAGTGAAAGAAGTTTTGCAGCAGATGTAAAGCAAATATTTTTTTACTGTCCTCTATTTTTAGTTGATAGAATTAGCTCCAGAATGCATTTGTCAGTAGACTTCCTGTGCTTGGAAAGCTTAGCCAAGGCTGTTAAATGGGCTATAAGAGTAACACTATAGTCTTGTATACTCAGCAAAGATTCCTTATTGACATCATTTATGACCAGTTTGTAATTCATGTGTTTAATGCCAATAAGGTCTGAAAGAGACATTTCTATCTGTCATAAGGAAATAATGCTCCTCTTGTTTTAGTTTATAATAGGTTTAAACTTTTTGTCCTTTGCCCTCTTAAACATGGGCTCATGTCAGGCTTTGTTTAGATATGGAGACTGACAGAAAATAAACGCTCGTGGATGTAATGTAAATCATTTGGAGCTGATGAAAGCTCAGTGCTCCTGGATGGGATGCTCTGAAATGTCTTGGTTTGTTCTTAAATGTTCTTGCTTAGTAAATCAGCTTACAGTGGCATGACTTAATTGTGTGAAAAGGTAAAGAATAAAAAAATAAAGTGTCTACTATTGTCAGAAATGTAAAAAATGTTTTAGTAGCAACTGCATGTATTTTGACAAACAAAACAGCCCTTGTACAGTATATACAGTACAGACCAAAAGTTTGGAAACACCTTCTCATTCAAAGAGTTTTCTTTATTTTCATGACTATGAAATATATATATATATATATATATATATATATATATATATATATATATATATATATATATATATATATATATATATAAAGCAATTTTTTTATTTATTTAAAAAAAAGTTTTTTTGGCTGAATTGGCCAACCAATAACACGCGCTGAACAGACATGATTAAATTATACTCCCTCAAATCTGTGTCTGTGACCCAATCTCTACAAGGACTGCATACAAGAAGAGACAGAGAAGCTTTGATTACACTTAGCATGTGAATTATACTCAGCACTAGGGGATTTCACAGTGGGGAGA
Organism: Silurus aristotelis; assembly: GCF_946808225.1. Classification (NCBI taxonomy): domain Eukaryota; kingdom Metazoa; phylum Chordata; class Actinopteri; order Siluriformes; family Siluridae; genus Silurus; species Silurus aristotelis. The sequence continues at coordinate 13,359,107 of NC_139576.1, read as the reverse complement.
GTGAAAATTGAAGGATGGAACAGAGGGTTGGAGCTGGCACTAGAACTATGTAAGATTCAGTGTGTAAGGTTACACATCAAATTAGATTATAAGTCCAGAGGAGGGAGAGGGTGCTATAAATTGACTTGCTATGCTAACAGTTGGGTCCTTAAGCTTCTCTTTTGAAATGGAATGATGTTTGTCATTCAGGAGAAGGAGATCTCCAGTAATTTAAAACCCACATCAGGGTCAGGATCTGTAAAGCTTATGATAATTACTTTTAATAATTGTCTTAAAAGTAATACTTAAGATAAAATAAAATTTTTGATAGCAAGCCCATACAAAAAAGTTTATATTAATGTTATTTTTGCCAATGGGTTGGGATTATTTTGTATTTGGTATTGCTGGTACAGATATGATGATGGACTCAAACACTTTTTGTCTGAAAGCCAGTCATATTGCAAGATGGTCATTTTACAAATGTGCCGCATACAAAATAGTTGTGCCTCAAATTAGCCTAGATCTCATTGTATTTGCATACTGTTTAAACCCATGAGCATAAAAAAGAATTAAGTTTGGGATATTGTTAAACTTGGGATATTGAATATCCAGTAGCAAAAAAGACAGTTAATTAAAACAGGTGTCTTTATAAGAACTGTATAAAAATCTGCAGTACATTTTTACACTTTCCGTGCACAGCAGTTTATGTTTTATTTTTCTCTCAGTGGCATCACCCTTAGTAAGTCTAAGGACTAAAAGCTTAAATCTATATTAAGACTTCATTTTGACCCAAAATGTTGCTCAATATTTTACAAATTATACATTCAAGTCTTAGAACAGTGTGACTGTACTGTTAAATTATTAAACAACAAAAAGACTTTCCATGATTTGTTAGACACTATAATCATGATAGAGGGTTGCTGGGAATGCTCCTGCCAAGCGGTGCCCCTTTATCACTTAATCTGCCTACCATCCTAACCATACCTCATGTGCCCTATATTTAGTGTGCTCTCTCTTAGACTGCCCCAGCCCAATTCCCCAGTCCTCAGCAGTCAGCTGACTTTCTGGATTCATCTGTCTTTGTCAAATTGGATGATCTGTCAGGCTGCTGGGCCTGCGAACATGCCTGGGTGTGAAATAAACTTTCTGATAAGCTGTGAACAATGTTGTTGTGCATTAATGATCCAGCCCATAGAAAGATGATGGATGAGAGGAGTCCACACTCCGTCACCTTCTGTCCCAAGTGAAAGAACATCCCTACTCATCATCTATTAAAAGATCACCCTGTGTACAACACTGGCAAATGTTTGTGTCTGCTGACAATCATTTTACACACTATTAAATGTTTTTGTCCCCTCATGTGGCAAAGAAAACGATTACTGTATTCATAATGAGGAAGAGAATCAGAAACTGAAAACGGAAGAGAGGAAGGACGGACTGGGTCTCAAGGAAACCCCCAACATGAAACACATTAAATATGTTTACATAAGAATATTTGTGGTCTGTTTCATAGTTCTGGTTCTTATTAGCTGGTTGGCGCTTTATTTTTGGGACTCTTGTAAAGCAGTGGTGGAACAGTGTCACTCTGCCATCGCATGGAGACAATGGCCAGGTGTCCACAAACTCTTATTTATTTAATTTGTTTTACATTCAGCAGAAACAGATAATTAATTTTAAAGTTGTTTATATTTTAGAATGGTGAAGTGCTTTCTTTAGTCACTACAAATATAGTATTCGGTCCATTCTGTACTTTTGTTGTATTTTTACAGTCTGGCAATGGCCATTTATGCCGTGTAATCTAACTGGAGGGTCTATGTTCTGCAGTGACCAGTGTCTGGTCACTGTCAGAAACAGAAATAAATTACTTTTGTGACCTAGCCTTTCACAGCTGGTCAGTGCAGTTTATGTGAGACCACTCTGTTTGGATTATGTTGTAATTCTATTGCTATGAAACCGCTGAGAGCTGTTAATAAGTTAGAAAAAGGCTGGGTTGATGTGTTGTTAAGTAGGTCCCCCTATTTACAACTATAAATGAAAGATAGTTAATGCTGCTTTGTGCAAACTGCATGCATACAAACAGGAGTTGCAGAGGAGGGTGTGTGAAGCATTTAAAGGGCTGGTGTTTGGTGCTTGAAGACTGTGTGGGCCATGACTGAGGCAGGAGCAGATAGCTGTGTATATGGTATCATATACAGAGGCCTTAGTTGGTTAAGGCCAGCTGGTTTGTTTTTCCAGCTGTTTGAAGGGAAAGCCCAGTCCCATGTGACTTGTGTTTCTCCAGCTGCTCTCAGATCAGCGAGAGCCCCCAAGTGGCCTCTGCCAGCATCAGAGCATCACTATAATAAAAACTTTGTCTCATATCACTGTTTTTATTTTACTCATGGATAGATTTACATTTATCCCACCATATGACTTTTAAAGATACTCTAAAGCCAACGTTCCTTTTTAATATGTTTTTTTGTGCTATAAATGCTATAATGAAAACTAAACACCAATTTGCACATCTTTTTACCCACATCCCAAAGACAGTGTGTGCTCTCTAAAATTGTGCAAGAATGCACAAAGTTTTATATTATTATTTTCTCCTCAAGGGGGTTAGGATTTGCAAGTATGGAATAAGTTCTAAATTTAGGATGTTGTCTTGTGCTCGGAATATAAGTCTGAGCTTTAGTCTTCTATCTTTAAAGGGTTAACATGTGCTAGTGTCAGCAATCCCAGCTGGTCAGACATGTCTGTCAACACAGCTATTACAATCCTCTCCGTTAGGAGAGGGGGAGCGGGAGTGTGACCTTGGAGCCAGGACTGAACATTATCCTTTGACTGCCCCCTCAAATACATGTTACTTTTAGAATTTGCTGGTGGGCACATGTTTGACTAGAAGCATGGTGTGTGCTTGTGTGTATGTGCTATGTATTAATGCATTTTTTTAATTAATAAAAAAAAATAAAGTTGCAGTGTGCAATGATAACTACCAGTTGCTATACCAAAGAGTGATTGAACACACTTTAACTTGTGCAGTGCATTAATGCCCACTGGTGCTCATAATCACTGTGTGTAAACAACTGAGAACGTGAGAGTGTGCTAATGTCTTTTGAGGCACACAGAGGTGTCTGAAAAGGTGTTAATTTTGTATGCTCAACAAACGAGTTTTGTGATCTTTAATATATTAATCCCTGTGTGGATTGCTAGAGAGATGTTATGTGTGAAAGCATGGACTTGCACTTCAGCATGGTGGTCTTCATGGTGCTGTTTATTAGAGGTCAGTAGGTTGCATCCTACTGGGAAGACAGCAGCTCAGACAATCTAAACAACTTACATTTACATCTATCAGTGGGAGTGACGAGGATGGACAGGATTAGAAATGAGTTTATTAGAGGGACAGCACATGTAAAACATTTTGGAGACAAGGTGAGGGAGGTGAGATTGAGATGGTTTGGACATCTCAATGCAGAGGAGGGATATGGGGTATATCGGTAGAAGACTCCTGAGGATGGAGCCACCAGGAAGGAGAAAAAGAGGAAGACCAAGGAGGGTGGTTTATGGATGTGGTGAGGGAAGACATGCAGGTAGTTGGTTTGAAAGAGGCAGATGCAGAGGACAGGGGGACCGATTATCGGCTGTGGCGAACCCTAATGGGAGAAGCCGAAAGAAGAAGAGGTGTTCCCCTTTCTTTTTAAAATCCATGCCCTAATATTGCCCTTTCTTTTCTCATTTTCAGGTTCTAAGCCTTTTATATAAACCTACTGTGGCAGCAGTTTGTGAATGTCGGGTGAGGGCGCCTTGAAAAAGAAATTGTGGAAGAGCCCCGGCATGAGTACTGGAAAGGAAAGAGAAAATAAATAAATCTCTGCTTAGTAAGTTATTGCCTGTCTGCCTTTCTTCCAGCACGGACAAAGTTGGATTTGTTACAGTGGTGCCGAAACCCCATACTGGAAGAGAGGTATGACGCCAGGGAGCCAGAGGAGGAGTGCTGCATTGAACGGGCACTACATCGTCTGCCACACCTTTCCAGGGAAGTCCAGATGGCGGTGTACTCGTGGACAGGCAGCTTCTCTCACTCTCTCTCGTTCCCCGAATTCACAAACCAGCGCTAGGCCACACCCCTGCTGCAACACCTACATTTTATCCTTACCCACTTCTAAACACAATCCTCTTTGATAATTGCAATAATAGCATGAAAAATTTTAGATTCACTTCATAAACCAGAGAAGTCATGAGATATTAAAAATGTATCACTAAACCTCATTTTATATGAATTATAAATAATAATAATAATAATAATAATAATAATAATAATAATAATTAATAATAATAATAATAATAATAAATTATATTCAGTTAATAAACCAGAGAAGTCATGAGATATTGAAAATGTATCACTGACCTCATTTTATATGAATTATAAATTCTTCTGTGAGTAAACTTATGTTTATTGTTTAAGTTAATTCATGTCACAGAATGTCTTTAATGTTAAGTTAATCATGTCACCTGGTGGTCCATAAATAAGATGGCCATTTTATGTGCTATAAATCTGCTATTATTTTTTGTGGATTTAGCTTTAAGTCCTCTAAAGTATACAATACATAACAAGACGAATCTTTTTGGCTACAAGCCTGGCCACATGATCAGACAGGAGTGCCTTTTTTTGTCTAAGCCTGTGTGGTGTATTTTGCAGTAATCAAGTTTTTGTGAAGGAATTATAAGGTTTAAAATGCAGGCTAACCACTTGTCAAGATCTTTGTAATGTTTTTACTTTGAACTAAAAATGGCCTACAGCCATTTGTTAACCTATTTTACAAAATCAGCCATTGTGCAGTCTTACAACCTAAAAACTGTCTTTTATTTCCAACAAACATTAATAAACTCAATAAAATAACTATTTAAATTCTGGTGAGTTTATTGGTACTGACCAAGCCTTAAATCAAACCTTAAATCACTGACGGTATTGTAAGTGATTTTGGAACTGTAAAGAATTGCTTTTTACTGCATTTATTGCAAATTATAATCTTACTCAACCTTAACCTTTAACCTATCAAATATATAGTGTAGTGACATTTATAAATCAGAAGCATTGTGTAGAAGTTTGGAATGAAACAGTATTAATTCTGTACAATAAGGGTAACTAAGGCATTTCCTGAAAAAGGTATTGTTTGTTAAAGACAAACTTGTATTTTGGTATTTAATTTATTGGTCATCAAATATTGCTGCAGGACCTGGTGCCCCTAATTTACTGCCATCCTACCATCTTAACTTCCTTTAGTGGAGTTTATAAGAGCTCTGAAGGTGGATAAGGTAATTGCTAGAGGTTTGAAGCACTTTTGGACGTCGCTCTGGATAAGGGCGTCTGCTAAATGCCGCAAATGTAAATGTAAATGTAAATAAGGTGTATAAGTAAGTCAGCAGGGGTACTCTGACTGATCCTACATGCAGGATGCTGCGATGTACTGATTATTCTGAAATATTTCTGTAAAAACCAGCATTAACATATTTTCAGCATTTTGTGCTAGAGTAATTCTGATTAGACCGTGTGTACCATGTGCATCAGTAAGCTTTAGGTGCCCCCGACCCTGCCTGGTTCACCAGTTGTCCTGCTTTGGTAGCTACAAACGACTGCATTCTGGGAACATCCCCCAGGTGAAATTTACAGTGCCTCGATATTTCAGGTTCTCTGAGAATAAGTAAACTTCCAGTCTTCGTAGGGCTAATGCAAGGCACTGGGATTACCTGATATGGGATCACTCCAATAGGATTCTGGGAATGGGGAGGTGTCTGAATTGTGTTTATTTGTTGGCACTCTGTCATGAAAACCTTCCCATAAACTGCATATTAATCTTGTCAGCAAACTTTCCAAGGGTCTTTTTTGCTTTGCATTAAAGCCACTCCCAGCCCAGGCCTTCAATGAATTTATGACTCTTTCCTCACCTCTTTACTCCTCTTTATTCTACTTCTAATCTCATACTGGTCCATCTGCTTCCCATTGATGGCTCCTCTCCTTTCCTGTCTGCCCACAGATATATATACTTGCAAACCCTCTTCTTTGGTGACATGCAGCCATCGTGGTGAAGGCCACTAAAAAGCTCTGGTGATGAAAAACCCCCTGGGCCTGCTGAGAACCCATCTTGTGTTTCATGCCAGTTGAAATTTATGTCTCTTGCTCTATTGGACTGTCTGGTTCCTTGCAGAAAAAGGGCAGCAAATCTACCCATTGACCATTTTTTCTGCCAAGATAAACAAATATAAATATCTAAGCTTAATGACCCTTTCCTTGTTCATTTTTCAGAATTGTTACATTTTGTAAACTTGCAATTTTAGTGCCAGAAACTGTGTCCCCGTGAATAAGGATAACAGATATTTAATAAATACTTAAGCCAATATTCTCTTCATCCCAAAAGTAGTCAATCAGTTAAGATATGTTGGGAGTCTGAAGTTTTGTTCTGCAGTTATTTTTGGCTAAACTCTTACTTTAAACAGCCAAGACTTTAAATCAATCCAGCATTTGCCAGTAGCTGTCATGACAATCTCAAGTTTATGTCACGTCACCACTGTTAGTGCACAAGTTTGATGCAGGGGATGCAAAAGTAAACTCTGACTAGAATCTCAGAGTATTTCTTTATTTATTTAATGTCGTTAAAACTATAATTCCATGAAGAAAATCAAAATACATGAAGGATCACCCCTACAATGTGTAACAACAGCTGTGGCATCATATAAATGAATCCAGCGTCTGGATTCTGGCCATCTTAACTCTGTCCTTTGTCTGTCATTCGCCATTAAAAGATTAAGTGTTTAACATATATGTTTTACATGACTGGGGGCTGAACATATGCGTGTGGAATCAGGTTGCACAGGGCCTGGTAGAGACCTATACTCACTGCTCAAACAGAATGTGTGCTGCAGTACTGTACCTTAACCATGCACACCTCAAGAGAGTGCTAGGGTCCCTGATAGCCCTGACATCCATATAACCATGTTGTTCTGCCTACTAAAAATGAAATAAATCTGTCAGCATTAGGTTATTGAGTTGATTTTTCACTCAGTTAAAACACTCATAAGAATATTCTTCCGTTGAGATTAAATGTATATAAATAAGACACATTGAGTTAAAAGGAGACACTAAAGGTAAAACAGGAAGGCTTGGAAAATATTTGGCGAAAGTTAGAAACCCCACTGAAACCCCATTTCTTATAGTTTATGTGTTCATACACTCTGGTTTTAGTCCACTCAAAATTTGTAGAGCCTAAATATCACTCAGGGGTCTGAGTTACTGAATAGCTTTGCCCTTCACCTGAGCTGGGCTGCTCAGATTTATGGAGATGCTGAAATATATGAAGGATCTGAGCATTAATGTTAACCATCGATGTGAACATGACAAGTTAGACAAGATATTTTAATGAGGGGAGTATACATTCAAAGTGTTACAATACTAATATTGCAGCAATAACTTCTCAGAACATGCTTCTCTTTTTCTTTTTTCTTTTCTTCTAGCTGTATTTATCTATCCTTTGATTTTAACATCTTCTCATGAATAATGAAACGTTTTAGCTTCTTTATTTCTATTGCCTTTTTTCTCTCTTCTGTATTACCTATTTGAAAAAAAAGGCTGGATATTTTCATTTCCTGAGGTTAAGTCTCAGATGTTATTAGATACTCTTATCCAACCATAGAAAAATGTCCCACTTATGGACTGATGGAGGAAGCAAAAGCAGCAGTGGTGTCACACTCACTATTTTTATAGTGCAGACACACGACTCTATCATCTGATACAGCCAAAAATGCGGCTGGCTGCAATTCGTTCCATTCAGGCAGTACATGAGGCACCTCTAGAATGAAGTTCCCTGCTGCCCTTTGGCATTCTGCCAGGGAGGACCTCGACAGAGAGGACTGAGTGTGTTGTGTCCCCATGAGGTCAGAACACAAGAGAGGAACAGCCATCTGCCTGCACATTACAGAACACAGTTAGGACAGGAATTCATGTCATTATATAAACACTGTGGTTTCTACTCATGTTGATACAAGATATCAAATGAGCATGTAATGGAATATTAAGAGACAAAACAAACACATTTGGGCTGTAACTACAGAGTGACATATGATGGATTTGTATTGTTTTTTTTATTTCATTTTCTTTTTGCTCACATTAATATTGGTAATAAAGTGAAATGTACAGGCTGTATAATTAAATTAAATCATTTTTTCTACCTAAATAAATTTCTGAAAGTGATTAGTTGGATAATAATATAACTTTAAATTAATGCATTTTTATATGCATACTATGTTTGGGAGGCAGATAATGTGGTAAAAATCTGATTTCTTTTTTTGTTTTTGCACTCATAAAACAAACAGAAAGTGAATATGAGATTGCGTCTGTTCCTTTGCAGGGATCTCTTCCATCTCTTATTCCCCAACATTCTCAGGGTTCAGAGCGGACCTATGGAGAGCAGGCCTGGCTTTGTTTAGTCAAAGCTAAAAAGGTTATCTTTAATGTATGAAGGTGCTAAGCAGAGATCTGTCAGTGTAAGAAAGCCTGAGGGAGTGTGTACTGTATGTGTGTATCTCCCTGCATATGTGTACTAGAGTGTGTAGGTATAAGTGTAGCATTAGTGAGGGAATGAGTCTTAACGGTTTTATTAAATTAATCACATGAGTGAGAGATCAGCGATTGCTGGAGGCTGTAAGCCGGCCCTGCCTCCACAGTGATGGCACCTCATTGGAATTCCAGTTCTGAGCCATGAAAGAATAGATTACTTCAATTGGGTTACTGCTCTGCAGAGAAACAAAGAGCGTGCAGAGGCACACTCTTTAACTTAATTAAACGCTAATACGAAGCAGTCAGGGCTTCATATTTAGTCTTTGTTGTGGAGTATTTGAGGAGGATATGGGCCCCTCTGTGGGTGTTGGTGGGTGTTATTAGTGTTAGTTGGATTACACTGAGCCCCTGGACTGTGTTGTTGGGCTTCGGTGAGAGTAGATGTTGAGGGACAGGTCGTGATTAGGGTCTTGCTAAGGTCTAATAACTGACAGAATATATTAGAAATAGCTTGTGTTCTTGTGACCTCTGTGCTGACAGATCAAATGAACATGTTGTGAATCTGCTATCTGTGCATGTGTAAGAGTGTGGGAATTGGGTGCGTGTGAAATATGACGAATATTGTTGATGTGATATGCATGATATGTATCACATTATATAGTTTTGCTCATAAACTGCTAGCAATATATGTTTTGCATTCAAAAAACGTTTGATTTAAAAAAATAGCTAATATTATTATTAATATCAAAACTATAACAATATCAGAAAAATCTCAGAAAAGCATATTGCATTAGTGTAAGTTGCTATATGCATTCTTAGTCTTAACGTATTTAGATTCTATAGAAACGAATGTAATTTGTATATAAAAACTTTGTTCATGCTTGGTGCTTTGCACGTTTGTTTCATCTGTTTGTTCTACAGCTTGGTGTCTGAGATTTGTATATGTATATATGCGGGATGATTGACATGCTGTCTTTGTAAAGTGTGGGTGGTCTGATTGGCAAGTAGGTGGGGGTAGATATTCCTTGACATATTTCTGGCCTTAGAGATATTTTCATATTCCATTTTTCTTCCCTTTCTTTCTCTCTTTCTCTCTCTCTCTCTCTCTCTCTCTCTCTCTCTCTCTCTCTCTCTCTCTAATTATTTTTTAAAGTGGGTGACCATCAAATGTCAATTTTGCTTTCCTATATGATATTCTGGCATGAGCAAGAGTCTATGTATTATTGGTCAAAAAGAATGTCACTAATACATACACTTGTCACACTTTCTCACTAATCATAAACAGTTTCACTTATTTCTACGCAATAAAAAATAAGTAAATACGCAAACACTTTTCTGAACAGATAGATAAGATTAAGCCTCAATATTGCCTCAACTAATTTATCCAAACACCAACTGGTCAATAGACCAAACATATATAGCTATGACCACAATAATCTTTGGACACATCCCAGACTTCCCTCCCCCTGTGGATGTTTAGGTTAGACCTTGGTGACAACTGTAAACATCTGTTAATTGCCAAGTCTGGGTCTACCGGAAGAAATAGCTTTCTGATCATTGGGACAAACAATGGGATTACTGACAGATCAGATCATTCTAAACCTAAGCTCAGAAATGCAGAGCCCATGTTTTAATGCACAGCTGCTGACAAAGGCTCTCAATTAAGACCTGACAGGGATAATCACCCGTCTACAATCTAGAAAGATGTAGCTGTCACTCTTGTGTTTATTTATTCATTTTCAGGTGTGTTTTAAAGAGAAGTCCAGGTGATGCTCCACTACAGGAAATTTAATAGAGTTTTGAGTTTCCAGTTTTTATCATTCGTCGGTTAAAGTTGTTATTACTAAAGTGTCCTTTTATACCAATTGTGTTTCAGTCCTACTTTGTCTCAGTTGACATATTAGATATGTGGGCAAAACATTTGGTGGTAGTTAAAAAGTTAGTAGTTAAATGTATTTCAAAAGCTTTTTTTTAAATGACAGGTTTTTGTGATGAAGCATTTAAAAAAAAAGATAAACATTTAATGTGAAATTGAAGCAAACCATATATTTTTATAAAAATCAACCGTTTTAGTTGGAAGTTCTTGAAATCTTTTGCTTTTAGTTGACTGCCAAAGCCTTGGTCCACAAAAAGCTTACAAAGCATATGGATCTAGAGGATCATGTGACAACCATCTTGTATTTATTCTATGTCAGGGCTATGGGGTAGTGTGACCATCTTTCATTAACAAGAGAAAAAATAACAACCCAGCCCTAAACCCCGATTGATTTGGCAAAATATGTCATTGTCTGGTGATGCTAATAAAGAACCTTTTACTAAATAAAAAAAACTGTGGTGCAAAATTAAGAAAGCTTATAACCCAAAGAACACAATACAGGGGGAAACATAGTAGTGGTAGCATCATGTTTTTCGGGACTGCTTCTATTCATTTAGCTCTGAAACTGTAATGGAATTGTGTATATGTCCAAAATCTATTCTCACACAAACCTGCAGGTTTCTTAGACAGTCAGACATAAAAATAAAAAAAATCGCTATATGGCACACAAATTCAGCTCAACAACGGAATGTGTTCACAAGAAGAATATCAATGTTTTGGAATGTCCCCGGAATGAAAAGTTAGAGCCCTAATCTTAAGCCTATCAACAACCTGTGGAATTGCTAGGCACAGATCACCTTACAATTAGCTAGATATAAAATATTTTTACTAGGAAGTGTGGATTAAACCTGCCAAATCATGATCAACACTAAGTTAGTAGATTTAGATCTAATGAGAAGCTCTAATTATTGTATAACAAGCAAAATATGCTTTAACTGTTAGTTGAGCTTGGGTTTGCTCTTGCTGTACACGTGTAACCAGGTTGTTATGAGAGTTTTTTATTTTTTATTTAATACCCCTTAAACATTTTCATGTTTAAATTAAAATAAATAAATCACACATTTCATATTCACAAAATGTATCTAAAACATCCAGCACCATTGTAAAAATTATTTGGAACAAGTCCTTAGATTGAGTTCTGTTTATTTTCCTGTTTAAATGGAAAGTGAGTGATATTTGTTCAGAGGAGAACAGGAGCGTTATTGTTGGTGGAGAATAAGACAAGAAGCAAAGAAGTCCTGTCTGTAATAATCTGGACAAAGTAAACACTGAACACATACAGAAGGATTGAGTGTGTGTTTATAGGTTGTAATATGAAGTACACATGTCTAGAATAGTTTATTACAGCAGTTAAATTCATCATACAATTAAGTACTCACTCTAACTTGGCCTGTCATTTTTAGTGTTACACTGTGTGATATCAGGACTCCTGTGCCTTCTAAATTTACTGAATTTGACATGAACATTGTCTATTATTCTCAGGCATGAACAACTTAATCAAAATACTTTTAAGCTTCTGAAACTTGCCATTGACGACCCCATTATTTTCTAAAATTATTATTATTAATTTGTTTGAGATTACCATATTGTTTTAATGTGTTATCTGTTTAAATATGTTAGAATATGATTGACGTTGGTGCAAAAAGGACACCTAGCTATTCATTTTGTATGCACTTTTCAAAATCGAATTCTACATTTGCTGTAATAGGTTAACCTCCACACTTTTGGGACTAGATGTTCCACTAGATTTTGGTGTGGGGTTGTGGAGATTTGTGCTCATTCAGTCACAAGGGTGTTAGTAAAGTCATGTAGTTTTTGCGTGAGGATGCCTGGGGTGCTGTCAGCATTACAATTCATTACGAAAGGTGTTCAGACCAGAACTCTCAAGATCTTCCACTTCAACCCATGAAAACTATATCTTTATAGAGCTGTCTTTGTGTACAAGAGCATTGTCATGCTGGAACAGCTGGAATTGGTCTCCTAATTCAAATGAAGGGAATATTTAATGCTACTGCATCCAAACACATCCTATACAATTGTGCTCCTCCAACTTTGTGGTAACAGTTTGGAGAAGAACCACATATGACTAGAAAAGTCAGGTGTCTCAATAATCTTTTAGACTGGACTGCAGTGTAATGGTATTGTCAGCATAGTGCGGGTTGCAAAAACAATTTTAGAAAGTCAATGCTGCCACCCAGTGTTTAACTTAAACTCGGATTATTACTCAGAGGTTTGTTGGCTCACAAATGTTTTTCTGCTGTTGGACGTTCTTAGAAAAATAGTTCCCTTTAGCCCTTTTTATAAAAAAGAATTCATTGTGTTTTGGCAAAGCACTTTTCTTGAATCACCCCAAATTCATGGAAATCCTTTGAGGTTAGGAACCCAGAATAGCTCTGTCCTCGACAAGCTATAAATCAGGCAACACCTCATGTAGAACTGAATCAGATAGGCCAAGAAACAAATCCATTCATTCATCAATATATCGTGCCTAGAAAACTCTGGTGTAAATTTATTTCCCCCACAGTACAGAGTACATTTGAGTGCAAATGTTCATTTTGGCATAATGATCTTGTATTTCAACTCAAATAATGCAGAGTAACATTTAAATATTAGTCAGAGGTAATAGGCTATGCAAGTAAATGATCATCAAAACGTTTGTTTCTTTATTAGAGCCTTGTACAACACAGCAACAATGACCAATGTTTATATATATATATATATATATATATATATATATATATATATATATATATATATATATATAAAAATGTAAAACATAAGACCTGCATTTTGTTTTCTTTATGCCATGCACTAAATTGCCTTATGCAGAATTCATAGGCCGCTATGATGTGTAGCATAAAAATACAGCTCTTTTATGTACTTAAGAAATCTTTAAAACCACCCTATTAAAAAATGTTTTACAAATTTTTTTATTTAACAAAAAACTTGGGAAAGATGGTAAATGTATTAAAATCTGAAGTGCCAACAGAGGGGCCTCTTCTTGTCAGTGCCAGATTTTCCCTTTACTCACCTTTTCACATTTAACAACAAAGATTTTAGATGTTTGTATGTAAATGTGTTTTTGACTTGAACTGAAAGCAACGATAGCAAATAGTGGTTTGAGCTGAACCGCATTCTGTGGATGTTCACTTTGTAGCTCACTGTTTGGGAGACTTTTGTACGAGTAATGAGAAGAGAAAAAAAATCATGCGTAAAATGAAATAGAGCTTATAAAACAAGACCCGTTATTTACACAGTCTGCTCAATGTTCTACACTAATGTAACAGCAAATCAAAGCAGAATAACAAAGTTTAGTACACGCAAATTTGAGTACTTCTCAAACGTTTCTTAGTAAAGTTCATAAAGCATATCTGTAATCTGTCTATTCTATGGCATAACGTTTCGGAGACAGCACGGCTTTGGTAAGCAAGATTGTTTGACCAGACCGGAATTGTGGACCACTCCTGACTCTGCCTTAGCTTGTGTCAGTGATAAATACATGTTAATAAAGCTCTCCTGGCCATGTCACAGCTGGCCGGTACATAGGAGAGTTATGCGAGGAAAGTAGAATACCCCCTTTCTTCCTGTTTCCTATTAATATGATGAAAAATCGCAGTGGTGGTCCTCTGCTCTGGTGACAGCTCCAACATGCCGTGCCCCCCCCCCTGAATCCACAGTCGACATCACCACTTCATAGCTGAATGCACTCTAGTGAGCAATGGTACCAGACAAGCAGTAAAGAAATAAAGAAAAAAAAGACCATATATCACCACCTGTCCAATCTCCTTTTACTTAACCAGAAATCTTTCTAGATGCTAAAATGCTCCAATTTCTGCACACTGTGGATAATATTTATTAACTATAGGCTCCTCCAATGATTTATGTAAAACTGGTATGTAGAAATGATGAACAATAAAAAGACACAGGCAGTGGAGCTTGTGAATGAAATCATTTAGAGAAAAGTAGAAACAAATCACATCCAAGCCTATAAAAAGACTAAATATGACATCTTGAGATCTTATGAAACCAAGGAGGTATTATGGAGAGTCCATGATGACTTTTTTGGGGTGTGTGGTGGTTGTTTTCTTTGAACTGGTTTATGTGATGGTCAGTATGGCCCGTTCTCTCTTTCTTCTCTTTCTCTTCTTCTCCTCAAAGCGATCCGTGGCATCAGCGAAGAACATCACATCTTCTTTGCTCTCAATCTCCCGCTGAAGAAACTGAAGTCCTGCACTGTTGAAACCCAGCACATCCTGAGACATGGAGAAAGAGTGAGGAATGTTGACGATCTAATGGAGATGGTCAAACTTGCTGCAGGTGGAACATACTTACCCTGATCTCCTTCATCTTGGAGATTGTGTTTGTCCTCAGCTCATCAATAACTGACAGCAGCATTTGGTTACTGGTGATCTGTCCAAAGTGGATTCTTGAACAAAATAATAAGCATAATTCTGAATTACACATAAAATATCTTTTGAAATGTACTAGTGAAATACCTTTGCACAATGGCATGTTGTACGCAAGTGACATAAATAATTTATTTACAAGCAGGAGTTTGTTACCATGACGGCAAAATTGATTAATCCAACCATATAAAAAAAAAAAAAAAAAAGTCCAGGAAACACTTTCCAGTTTTTCAGTTTAAAAACCACTTCAGAACCTTGTGTAAACGGAGCTAAAGAAATACCTGAGCAAGAAGAACAGGCATCGGCAGACCAGTTCAACCTCCAGGCCCTGTTGCATGTAGGTGTTTAAGAGCGAGAGCAGATCAGAGATATACGGAAATGGCAGCACAAGTAGAGACACCTCCAACTCGCTGAAAGGCAGAACATAATTTCATCACCACTACTCATCTATAACTATAGAGCTCAAGCTTGATGTTAGAGATGTAACATAAATGGAGAAATGTTTAATTTCACTGTGTACTGCATAAGCTTTAAATGGTTAAAATGACAAAAGCTTCCTGACTTGACAAATCTATAGAAAAGGGTTTACAATTACATCATAGAAATTCCTAAAGGGGAGCCTAAATTCTACTGACCTGTGGCCTATTTATTGAATACTTTATGGTGGACCACAAGCTAGATGTAGCTTTGTAGTTTTTAACATTTTACATCTTAACTCATTCACTTAGTCATGTAACATTCAACTAATAGTCCCCCCTCATGTAAAAAGTGTACACCAGTGTATAAACACTAGGGGAAGGTCAGGGATTCAAGTCCCAGAATCACCAAGCTGCCACTCTTGGGCCCTAGAGCAAGGGCCCTTAACCCTCTGTGCTCCAGGGGCTCAATATTATAGCTGAACCTGCTCTCTGACCCCAGCTTCCTAACATCGCAGGGATATGTGAAGAATTAATTTAATTATGCTGTAATGTACATGTAATAAGTAAAAAGAGTTTTTCAGTTTGCGGAAATCATTAGGATATGTGAAACATAAGATATATAGCTTGATTGACGTATGACGATTTTAAGAAATGTGTCCTTACCTGGAACGGACTTTCTTTATAACATCCAAAACATAGCGAGAAGGCTGTGGGCCATACAACAAGCTTGTTATTATAGCACTAATACAGGAACTCGCTCATTTTATTTTAAGTCAACATCCTTGTTTGCTTCAGTAATTACTTGAACGTTTAAATATACCACAGTGTCTCTATGTCTATATACTAAAAGCACTAATACACTTTTTTTTGTGTGTTATAAAAATCAAAACACAATTCACAGAATCAGTGTGTAGTACAAGAATTTCAGAATGCGTTTTCTTACCGAGATACTTCCATAAGCCAGAAGAATTGGGTTCATCGCTGGTGGAGGTAACTGCAAAAGAAAAGTCAGTTTATCAAAAGGGTAATGTACAAGCCCAGCATTACCATACAAATGAAAGAAATGTCAGAATGTCCAAATTAACGCGTTAACGCAAATTTATTTTAACGGCACTAACTTTATTAATGCGTGTTTAAACTAGCGTGCATTTCTGTTTGAAAATCATCCCATTAAAAATCTAAATAAATATAAAAGAGGCGAAATTAAAATCTTCAACGCAACACACATTTATTCACGACGTCCTTTCTTTACTCCGATATAAAAAAAAAATGATAAACTCCACAGAAAGATTATTTGTAATCACTAAACATTTGTGCGCCAAGTCTTAAATCAAGCACCAAAAAAAAGCTATGATGCACACGTGGCAATTACAACCGTCTTTGTGGAAACATGTCCTAGTTAGGAAGGAGTCCTAATGATTTACATAATTTTAAAGCACTATAATTACTTGAAAACATTTACAAGAATATTTTCAATGTTTTCATGCTCTATGTTAAGTATGCGTTCACTAATAATAAACATACATTTGCCTCAAGCATCCATATTTGTCCATGACTATGTTAATTGGAGTACAGTGGAACCTCAGAGCTCGCGAGGGTTAGGGACCAAGACCGGTCGCGAGTTCCGAATTTTCGCGACCTTTTGATACGCCCCTATATGTTATGGTCACACTATTTCACTCCATAACACTTAATTATTAGACAATTTTAATGAGATAAACCTTGATTAGAAATGTTAAAACTAGCGTTTTGAGCAGCTCGCGGTTGATCACGAGCCGATCTGAATGAGAGTCGCCGGTCGGAATTAAAGTCGCGAGCATGCGAGGTCGCGAGCGCTGAGGCCGCGAGCTCCGAGGTTCCACTGTATTAAAAACTTGAAAAGTATTAAATTAAGGTACATTTAGAACAGATAAATGTGCGATTAAGCTCTGATTATTTAGAAGTTAGCTCGTGACAATCATGCGATTAATCGCGATTAAATATTAACATTTTTATTTGGAAACGTCTAGATATTGCATATCATATAAACTGCAACATTTAGAGTTTAATATTCAGAGAAGAGGGTGTACATGAGCATGTGCAGGGAATCAAGGACATGTGATGTGATGTCAAACCTGTTTCACATTATCTGCTCCAGATAAACACTGGATATAAACATTCTGGTTTGGTTGTGACAGATAAACACTGCATTTTAAGCAAGAGCTCAAAATATAAAGAGCCATTGGTTTATACACAGAAGTGCAACAAAAAACAAATCCGTCTAATGTTGATTCCTATGAAACAACGGGTTTTATGTAATGAAGAAATATCAGGAGTCATATCTATTTTACAGACTTAATCGTACACTGGTACACAGCAGAATGGTCATTTCAAGCTACATGTGAGCTACCCAAGTTGACAAACTATACAAAAGTAGGACAGATAGTCAACCAATCTTGTGCCCTGCCCTGCTATGGAACATAAACAACCGCAAAACTTTGTTAACAGAGCCAGTGAAACAGAGACCAAGAGTGTGAGTCTAACAAGCTAACAAATTTAATTTGTTTATTTAAGGTTTAGAAAAAAAAAAAAGAGGCAAGTAAACCTTTCAGTCTGTTTTATATCAGAGGCTTCAGAGATCTAAAATTGCATTCCACCCTCTACCTTAAACTACAGTGAGGAAAATAAGTATTTGAACACCCTGCTATTTTGCAAGCTCTCCCACTTAGAAATCATGGAGGGGTCTGAAATTGTCATCGTAGGTGCATGTCCACTGTGAGAGATATAATCTTAAAAAATAAAAATAAAAAAAAAATAAAAAAAAATCCAGAAATCACAATATATGATTTTTAAACTATTTATTTGTATGATACAGCTGCAAATAAGTATTTGAACACCTGAGAAAGTCAATGTTAATATTTGGTACAGGAGCCTTTGTTTGCAATTACAGAGGTCAAATGTTTCCTGTAGTTTTTCACCAGGTTTGCACACACTGCAGGAGGGATTTTGGCCCACTCCTCCACACAGATCTTCACTAGATCAGTCAGGTTTCTGGCCTGTCGCTGAGAAACACGGAGTTTGAGCTCCCTCCAAAGATTCTCTATTGGGTTTAGGTCTGGAGACTGGCTAGGCCACACCAGAACCTTGATATGCTTCTTACAGAGCCACTCCTTGGTTATCCTGGCTGTGTGCTTCGGGTCATTGTCATGTTGGAAGACCCAGCCTCGACCCATCTTCAATGCTCTAACTGAGGGAAGGAGGTTGTTCCCCAAAATCTCGCAATGCATGGCCCCGGTCATCCTCTCCTTAATACAGTGCAGTCGCCCTGTCCCATGTGCAGAAAAACACCCCCAAAGCATGATGCTACCACCCCCATGCTTCACAGTAGGGATGGTGTTCTTGGGATGGTACTCATCATTCTTCTTCCTCCAAACACGTTTAGTGGAATTATGACCCAAAAGTTTTATTTTGGTCTCATCTGACCACATGATTCTCCCATGACTCCTCTGGATCATCCAAATGGTCATTGGCAAACTTAAGACGTGCCTGGACATGTGCTGGTTTAAGCAGGTGAACCTTCCGTGCCATGCATGATTTCAAACCATGACGTCTTAGTGTATTACCAACAGTAACCTTGGAAATGGTGGTTCCATTTCCAATTGCTTGGCAATTTCCCCGTAGCCCTTTCCAGCCTTGTGGAGGTGTACAATTTTGTCTCTAGTGTCTTTGGACAGCTCTTTGGTCTTGGCCATGTTAGTTGTTGGATTCTTACTGATTGTATGGGGTGGACAGGTGTCTTTATGCAGCTAACGACCTCAAACAGGTGCATCTAATTTAGGATAATAAATGTAGTGGAGGTGGACATTTTAAAGGCAGACTAACAGGTCTTTGAGGGTCAGAATTCTAGCTGATAGACAGGTGTTCAAATACTTATTTGCAGCTGTATCATACAAATAAATAGTTTAAAAATCATATATTGTGATTTCTGGATTTTTTTTTTTTTTTTAAATGTCTTTCACAGTGAACATGCACCTACGATGACAATTTCAGACCCCTCCATGATTTCTAAGTGGGAGAACTTGCAAAATAGCAGGGTGTTCAAATACTTATTTTCCTCACTGTATATATTGTTTGTCAGTATCTTGTTTTAATGTGCCCTAACTCTTTAACTTAGAATGTGATGTCATGATGCAAAGATCCATCATAATGTTACAGCTCTATTAGAATAGAAGACATATCACACCTCCTTTCCTGCCACATCACAGGCAGCCTTGTGTTCCTCCAGCTTCTTGCTCTCCTCTCTGTAGAGCTCCAGTGCTTCCATTATACGCTCCGCCTGGAAGGATTTTTGAAGATATTACTCAAAACAAACGAGAGATAGAGATTTAATCTTCATAAATAGCCAAAAGCTGAGTAACTCACAGCTTTGACAGTCTCTATAGTCTTCTTCCCTGCAGGCTCGGCCTCACCTCTGGCCTCGCCAGGGACCTGAAACAAATAGAAACAAACGAACCAGGTGATATACCTGCTCATGTTTCTAAGTAAGAGAATTACTTAGATTAACAATCTGTAAGGACCAAGTCCCCTACATACCACAGGCTCTTCTCCTTTGGCTAAAGATTCCTCAAACTCTGCCTCTCTTTCCTGGGAAAATTCAAATATACAGAATATTTGAAATGTTTAGGATGGGTTAGTGCTGTTCATCAACATTTTTAAAGTTGTCGAGAGTTAAGGCCTGCACTGTATTGCCATTATTAGCATAGCTATGTAGTGTTACCAGGTTCCCAAGATCTGTTATAGCCACTCACCATTTCTTTCTCCTCCTCTAGAATGATAGGCTCCTTGGTTCTTTCCCAAAGCCTGAGGGACTTATCATGAGAGGAGGAAACAATGTGGTCTCCATTGGGACTAATGGCCAGGCACCATACTTCACAATGATGTCCCTGAGGAACAAATGCTTAGAAGTCAAATGTTAAGAAGTATACATGCCTCTGAAAATGTGTTTTCATGCATTTTAATTAGACCATGGTTTAATAGAAAAATATCCGGTTTTCATAATACAAAACCTTTGCTGACTATAGACCGGGTTCTGTTCATAACACACATTTTGTCATACATATAAAAAGAAATGGTCAGTTTTGTCAGAAAAAAAAAAAAAAATCACCTCCAGGGTCTGAATGTGTTCAAACTTGTCAGCATCCCACTGTTTGATCTTTCTGTCCTTTCCCGCTGTGAAGAACAGATGTGTTTTGGGGACGAACTGAAGGAACATTACACTGGAAAGAGAGAAGAAGAAAGCAAAAGAGAGAAGGAGGCAAATATTAAGCATCTGGGATGACATCATTTGACTGATGCTATTCCTGTTTTGCACAACCTTTTGGGTTTATTCACAATACACTCCTGTATCCAGTTCCCTTTTGCACATTGTACTGTATGGTGCTATTTTGTGTATTTGTTCTAAACTGTCGTGTTGTCTTTTGTCTTGCACTGTTTGCACAAGGTTGCACACGATGCACTTTATGTAGTGAGGACAATTACTTCAGTCCTTAACTCTGTGTTCTGTTATGTAGCCTTATGTTGTTTAATGTAGCACCACGGTTCTGGGGGAACGTTGTCTAATTTCACCATGTACTACATCAGCTATATAGGTTTAAAAATTACAATAAAAACTTGACTGATCATCCGTGTTTTCACCAATAAAGCAGAAAAAAGGTATCACTAACTAAAACAGTCTAAACTGTAAAGACATGTACCAACCTATCAGGTGTAAGCCAGATCTTTATGTGCCATTGCTATTCTTACAGTAAAACGAGAAATTCAATATTGTATAAGCAACAAAAACATCTAGTACCTGTCATCATGAGCAAACATTGAACGATGGCAGTCACCAAAGTCCAAACCCCAGACCTTTACATTTCTGTCTGCTGATCCAGTGGCGATCAGTGCACTATCCTAAAACACAATTTAAATAAGAACAGGTATGAAATCAGAATGAGCATTTATAATGAACCAACATACCCATACACACACACACACACATTATATATATATATATATATATATATATATATATATATATATATATATATATATATATATATATATATATATATATATATATATATATATATATATATATATATACACATACACACACATTTTTCTCGGCTAAGGCTGATATTTAGAAATCAGGACAGCTGATGTATGCCGATATGACGTGATTCTCCCCCTTTATCACATAAATTCATACAGATAATTAATAAAGATGTGATGCAGAAAATTGCATAAATTAACCATTTATTGAACAACACAAGCCTCTCCAAACACTACACATGTTACCAGGTTTTGTTACCTGTGCCTGCCTGTAGCCTAAACTACAGCTGGTTGAAGGATCGCGAACAATACTGTACAGTTCCGAAATGTTATTCTCTTTCTCTCGACAAAAGTAGTATCATATTTAACCAATGAAAAATATAAGGTTAGATTAAGAACAAATGATAAGAACTTCAAGCACGTTATACACCAAGCTGACGGTCGGCCATTGAGAAAATGTTGGGTGGTTTTTGCAATTCTGCGTTTCTGCATGTTGAATCGGAGGCAGAGCTCGTCGGTGAGAAAGAGAACTCGGATTGGTTAATTAGCTTAGCGAATGAGCACACAAGGGGAAAAAAAAGGGAAAACACAGTTTGGTGTATCAGGTGGGCCTGCCGATTAATAAAAGAAATTGTGAAATGCAATACCTATGATGGGTCCTTTATAATACACAATAAATATACATATAGACATATGTTAACTAATATGATCAAATACTGGACTAATTATTATCATATGACCATGTAGGGACAAGTTCAATTGACATTGTACAGAAAACTTACATGTGAAATGTCCAAGCACAGCACAGGCAGTTTATGTCCATAAAGAGACAGGAAAAACTAGAGAAAGAAACAGTTCTGTCATTTTTAAATCAGTGCAGAGGTCTTCATTAATTGCATGAATAACACACAGAAGCATCAACAGTGTTCATATGGAATGGCGTCTACAGAATACCTTTAGTGTGTCTGTGTAGAAAATCTTCACAGTGCAGTCGAGAAGAGAGACTGCCAACAGTCTCTGATCAGGACTGAAGCGCACACACAGTATGTCCTCATCCAACCTTAGTGTGCGAGTGTGTTTCACAGTCAGTCTCCTGCAGTAATATACACAAAGCAATTACACACTAAACCTTCATTAACAAACACACGGTTATGGTAAGCAGACAGCTTTCCTCACTTGTTGGTTGATTCATTGTCCTTTATGAGCTCAAAGTCCCAGAATTTCACCATCTTGTCAGCTCCTCCAGTTACAATTCCCCTCTGAACACAGACTTTGAAATTTAGCAAAATGGTAAACATAAAATAATATTTTCTTACATTAAGTCAAGTTTATTTATTATAGTTTGACCAATTAAAAGGAGACAATGGAAAAGCAAGTGGTGCTGATGTAGGCATGTGTGTTTGACAGTGCTCTTCATCAAAACAGCAGCTAAGGGGAATTTCAATTTAAACAATGGTACTCATTGGAATTCATGCCACATTAATAGCACACTAAAGCTGTAGCTTGTGGCTTTTCTTTTTGTCATCTGGATATTACAAGATGTTATATTTTATGTTCTTTGTATTTAAGTATAAACAGTAATATCTTTGTCTTAAGTTTTATTACTTTCAAATAGTTAACATTTAGGCCTATTTTGTGGAGAAACTTCAAATTGGGTCTGTTGGGGAGGCTCAATCTATTCCACAAGTTTGTAATGTCCTATACAGTGAGCATATTCATTACTGCCCACTTTATTACTCGTTTGCCTGCTCATTTATGCATTATGCTTGTCACATTTACTACATACAGTGTAGTAAAAGGCCTCTCTGGCAAACCATGTCTTGGGCGTTTACTAAGAAAGGTGAAGCTTCAGATCAATATAGTGCTCATTTTTGTTAGGTACAAATTCAAATGTAACCATTAAAGACATTAGACAGTAATGTGCTAAAGTGCTCTAGTCTCTACTGTAGTACCTGATCAGGTGAGAGACAGATGGACCACAGAGCTCCCTCATGAGCTTCTGTAGTCTCCAGCAGGCTGCCTGATGCCAAATCAAAAATCTGAATCTTTCCACTCTACAAAAGAAAAACAGACTATTAAAGGCACTGAAACAATATCTACAATCCTGCATCCCTCAACCTTAACTAATCATATGAAAAGGTTGATGTGATATACCTTAGTTCCTACAACGATCTGTCTATCTCCAGGCACGAACAGTGAGCAAAGCGCATATTCACACGCCATGGTACGGATCACCTGCAAAGTGGCCCTGGAATAGAAAAGATGTCTTTTTAAACACACAAAAAAACTAAATACAATGATAAAAAAAATTATAAATATGTGCATGATGGTTTCTTCAGCAGAATCTTTTTTTTTTTTTTTTTTTAAAGAGTAAACTAAAATTTTATTTAAGTGTGTCTTAGATGTCCTTAGACTGACCTGTTCCAGACTTTGACCGTGTCTCCAGATGCAGACAAGATCGCAATGTTGTCCGAGCTAAAAGACAGTGTTCTGGCGTCTGTGCGGTGGCCACCCAGGGTGAGTCGAGATGTCTTGGTGCCTGTAGGGCTCTTCTCTGTTGTCTTCACACTGTAAGTCTCTATTGTGTTATTCTGCAGCAGCAGAGCCACTTTCATCTCACCATTAGGAGACATAAGACAGTCCACCGACCTGAGAAAAACATTGTTAACAACTCTAAAATACGTGAATCTTGAGCAGTACAAGTTTAAATAATAAATGTAACACTAAAGAGCAATAACCTGATCTTAGAGGAGGCCTTTATACTGGCCAGTTTTTGGATCTCATCCGTCAGCTTTCGCCCCACGGCTACATCTGCTTCATCAGCGCCACCGTCCTGTGACCTGATGCAGAAACACCAGATATCAACAAATTTAACGATACTGGATGAATTTATTTGGTGCATGTTTTCAAATCCAGGTTACATACTTGGCCTTCTTCTTCGCCTTTTTCAGCTTTCTTTGTATTTTCTTCTGAATTTCTTCCTCTGACAGCACGGCAAAGAGCTCCAAAGTGCTGTCAAGGCCCTACAGATATAATTGTTTGGAACAATCAAAAACATATGAAATAGATTTCAAATTTTAAATTCACCTTTACAGAAAAGACGTACATGGCATGCCAAGACTTTAGCTTTGGGATCGGCAATCAAGGACACGACCCGGTCTCTGGCGTCTCTCAGAACAGAGCCAGCTTTCTTACAGCTGAGAATTCTCTGTAAGATAAGACAAAAAAAAAAAAAATGTGCTGTGAGAGACATTCTTCTAACACAATCTTGTTACACAAAGAACCTGCCTGAATTTAGCAAATCTGCCATTGTTATAAGCTACATTTGTAAATGAACAGTGCCATCATAAGTAGTGGGGTATTACATCTTCTGGCTCTTCATTGGGACCCTTCTGTTCATCATCGTCATCATCATCATCATCAACACCAACAAAGACATTCTTTCCTTTCTTCTCCTGTGGCTCTCCTGCTTCTTTACCCTGAGAAAAGATGGTGAAATACCACAATTAAATCAGTGTCAATTTAAAACATTAATAATATATTTAAGTATTGTGGTTTCACAGATTCAACTACACAATTACTTTTTGGTTGTGTAAACCACTAGACAACAATTATTCAAGTTTTGTGCTCATAATATTTAAGAACATTTGAAGGAAAAGCAGCTGATACTATGCTGTATTGTATGGTTATGGATAATTGATGTCTTATTGGTTTTACTTAAAATTAAGTTTGGCTGTATGTTTTATCTTTTCCGTAGACCAACCCAAAACCTATAAAACTGTTTAAGACACAGTTGATTTAATAACTTGTTTACCTCCTCTAGGTAATCGATATCCCAAGCTCGGAGTTCACTGTCAGCAGAGCCAGTTAGCAGCCTGTGCTCCTGATTCAACAGAACCATTCCCCACACCTAAAGAAAACAGCAGGTCAGCAATGACCTTAATCACAACTCCTAATACAGGACTTAATACTATCTATATAAACAGCAATAATACAAGTACTTTTTGACACTAGAATTTGGACATTAAATAGTCTCAAAATAGCTGCTGATGTTTAACTTGTTTGACGAGTGCTAAGGAGTAATGCTGCTCACCTCACTGCGGTGGCCGACCATTGTCTTAAAGCAGTGCTGGGTGTCCAAATCCCACCATTTTACAAAGCTGTCCTTTGAGCTGAGGTAAAAGAGGGCAATAGTACCAGTAATTTGAGTTGTTTATAAAAACAAGAAATAAACCACAAATATACTGGCCAATAACCCCTGGCCTTAAGTTGCTGAAATAAAAATAAAAAAATCAATCTGACAAACCTTGTGACCAGCAAATTTTTGTCCTTTAAGAGCAAAGCTTGTGTAATGGCATCTTTGTGTCCTTTCAGCCTGTACAAACCACACTCGTTTATTATGTCCCACACAATCACATCCGTGTCCTACAGAAAGGAAAAAAAACGAGCATTATTTAAGCATAATCGTTTTAAGCACAGCACTATGAATATGTTATTTGCTTGCCGCAAATTTTTTCTCTCACCTTGGAACCGGTAACAAGTCGCGCTCCCAGGGTGTCATAACGCATGACTGTGACAGCAGATTTGTGTCCATTAAACGAAATGTTGCTTTCACCATTTAAAAGGCTGAAGATACGCACACCGCCATCCTCGTAACCCACCGCAATGTGGATACCATCAGGAGAGGGGCAGAGATACGTCACCTCATGCTTCTTACCCTCAAGAATTAGAACCTAAGGAAATAAAAGAGTCAAACTGAATGTGAGCAAATCAGCTGACTGCCAACTGCAGCTGTATAGAAAAACAAACAACTTTTACACCTAGCAATGAAATCTGTGGATTCAGTGTGCAGGACCACAAATATGACCAAATTCTAGCACACATGTGGAATGTTTATATCACTGGGGAATGGATCCTTTAGTGCAGGACAACATTTTACTTTTGAAAAGGTTTATTTTTCATGAGGAATCATTTACCTCATTGAATTGTTGGGCCTTAATAAGTTTAAT
The DNA here is from genome assembly GCF_946808225.1 of Silurus aristotelis. Classification (NCBI taxonomy): domain Eukaryota; kingdom Metazoa; phylum Chordata; class Actinopteri; order Siluriformes; family Siluridae; genus Silurus; species Silurus aristotelis. The sequence continues at coordinate 13,332,819 of NC_139576.1, read as the reverse complement.
TTGTGAAGTACAAAATAATTATAATTTCAAACCATTTGTATTTTCGTAGAATGTTCTTGTATATATTTATGTAAAGCTGAACTAAGACAATGGCTATTGTTAAAAGCTATAACTATAACTATACTTAGAATATAATATCTTATATGTTTACTTGTTCCCAAGTTCTAGTGGGTCTGGTGATGGCTCTGACATTAAAACTAAGCTCATTAGCCAGTGTACCACTGACCAGCCATTCACAGCATTGTTAATCATGGTCTAGAGTATCTGTATTTATGGTCATTTTAAAGGATGCACGAATGTGCAATTGTAGCAAACAATTTAGATGTATGTTCGAAAAACAAAATAAGCCAGAACATAATAACCACAAATAGTTAATCTTGAATGTGTCATTTGTTCTTGGATGTGATGATGTGCAAAATAACAGGCCCTTGTACATAAAGACCTGCACTGTGTGCATTGGCGATTTTACAGGGTATAAACCGCATGTTTGTATCACGCATGCTGATTTGATTACATTGTTGTACCCTGATGAATTTACTTTAGCCTTAATGGTTCAAGGTTCTGAGTGACTGATCAAAAGGCCAGGGGTTCAAACCCGAACACTGCCAAGCTGCAACTGTTGGGCCCTTGAGCCTTTAACCCTCAATGCTCCAGGGATGCAGTATCAGTGCTGTAACTCATATTTCAGGAATAATTGTTTCTTCTAATTATTGTGTTTGGAATCAGTCTAGTGGCTATCAGTAAAAACTGTAGATAAGATAACTAAACGAAGAACTACTGCATTGTGCAAACATCCACCATCCCATGACAGGATAAATGTATGTGAAAAAATCCAATTATGAAAAACTCAAATTTAACTTCAGATCATCAAACTTCTACAGAAATCATTTCTTGGAATGATGTGGCATGTCTGAAGATTGGTATGCTGGTAGCTTTGGGGATGAAGCGTGTAGTGTAAAGGTCCATGATGGAGGGAGAAAGACATGAAGATCTGCAAAGCCAACAGTGTTGTGGCTGCTCTCTCTCACACACACACACACACTCTACTCTTCTGCCATCTCAAAAGAGATACCAAAACAGTCGGTCCCTCATGTTTTAACAGTTTCTTTCCATAAGCCATATGAATACTCAATACAAAGGTACTGGACTGACACAAATTATCAAACAAATTAACTGTCAGAACAAAAATGCTGTTTTGCACAAAATTCAGTGATTATATGTAAGCTATTTATTATTATATGGACATTTCATTTGCAGCAACACAAATCTACTGTACTTGTTGCTTCTGCAGTGCCTTCGTGTGCACTTTATGTTGTGTGGGTTTTGTGTTACTTATTCTTGATTAATTGGTCCTTGGGGAACGCTTTTTTATTTTACTGTGTACTCTACTCTGTATGGTTGGAATGACAATAAAAGCCTACTTGGTTTAAGATGAAAACGATATAAACAGATAAACACATTGGTCAAATCTCCTAGACTGGGGACCTTTTACCTTCTCAGCTTTCCGCACGTCCCATATGAACACATGCTCGCAGGCTCCTACCGCCACATAGCGGCCCTGCTCTCCTCCCTTCAGCCGCACAAACACCACGTTCGCCTTCTGACTGCCGATCAGACCAAACACAGCGCTGGCAACGTAGCGCAGGTACTGCTTAGTCAAGCCCATGGCCAACACTATCCTCTAACCTGGGCAGGAAAAACACAATCTTTCCCAGTTATAATACAAATAGTGGGTTAATTAAAGATTCATAAACAATTTTAGCTAGATATCAGATCAATGCATCTAACTTCAGCATATGAGTTTGACCAGATACAGTATCTGGAATTGCTTTCAGTAGTAGTAACTCAATACAGAGTTATATTCTATACCAAGGAACTACTTTTAATCACTTAAATAACCATTATTATTTAATAACGTCTTTTAAGCCTGTGTAAATATGCAGTAGGGCAGAATGTAGTGGTCAGGTCTCGAAGCTAAAAAGTGATCTGCCACGTGATAACGACAAACAATCATTTTTTTCTAATTCGCTAGATTTATATATAAGATATGCATATATTAAAAAGTCCTAATTTCAACCGATTACTGATTCAGCTTACCTTTACAGCTGTTGTTTCAGTTTATTCAGCATCAATTCACTTTATATTCTTAAGAGCATTCTATCATCCACACAACACACAAGGCCCACATGTGCGCCAGTCAGTAAAGGCCGAAGCAATCGATTGGCCACCTTGATTAAAATGTTTGTTGACACTTTTAAACGTATACCATCTACAAATTTAATAGACAATTGATACACAATTATCGTGTAGTCGTATAAATACAATGATCTCACTTCTATTGCATTGTAATGTTGCCTTTTTAAATAAGCTCTACATCCTTCGATTACTTTGGTCTGCTTATTTTCTGGGCTCCTCTAACAATATGTGCTTAAAATAAGTTGTGTTGTATGTATAATGATTGAACATATATGTTTTTAAATATTTTACGCGATTTGGTTCAATTAAAAAGATAACAATGCAGATATGTTCTGGGGGGAAACGATACAAAACGGTACTATTTGGTAAGCAGTTTTTTTCGCATCTATGGGATATTAAGATTTTTGCGAGGGTCCCTTAGAGGGACAGATCCGGAAGTGTACGTGTATTTTTTACTGGGGATCAGCTGACTCCACGCGCTACATAACGCAGAGCGTTTAAGTGGGAATGGGAAATATCAGGAAATGTGAATAACATTTTGAACATTTTCCGCAATGCCAAGGCTATTGGGCTATTATAAGACGTGCATTCACTGTTAGAACAGAGTAATCTGTGTGTTTGTTGTGTATTTGGAGGCAGACTTCCCTTGACTTAGTGTAGTTGGCTGTACTTGGACCAGACTGCTGCTCCATTAGGATTATAGAGGTAAGTAGTGAATACGAATGTAAATGCAGGTTTGTTTGTTTATTTATAGAGTCTGATAGCATTGGTTTTTTTTTATTGTTTAGGTTTTCTGTACACTGCTGTTTTGCTGGCACGAGCTTTTGCCATCAGTCTTGAGTCAGAAGTAAATTTACATAAGTCATTACTACTGTTTGGGTTGGAGATGTTTTCTGAATCAGCCTTGAGCAGAATGCTGTAAAACACACGTCCTGGTTTGGTATTAAACACTGCACTATAACGCAATATTCATCACTCTAATAGTTCAAAATCTGAGATTGTTCCCAGTTCCTTGTTTTCTGGATCTTTGGAGGTTCCTTATTATAGTTGTGCTGCACATGACCTGGATATATAAGTAAGGCGATGAAAAGCCTCATCTGAAACCTCAAATAAAGTTCAGCTAACATTGACATTACATCAGGGTGTCTGCATGTTTATGTAACTTCCTGGTTAATCACCAGATTTTGTAGCTGGCTTTGTAGTTTAGGTTGGACTCTGGTCTCGTGGGGCTGCTCACCCCAGTAGTGTTCTACATGTCAGCTAAACTTTGTATTAGGTTTAATTTTCCCTGAAGGACAATTGCAATCAACCTGCAAGATTATATTTAAGAATGCATTACAAAATGTATTATGTATTAAAGCACATAGACTTGAATTGTGCCTTTAAATCTCTTGCAGCAGCGTATTCAGGTGTGATTTGGTCTCAGTGGCATAATGAGGTTTTGTTATGTGAATTTCTCTTAGATGGAAAAAAATATTAGTGTTAGTATGATGTGGCTTAGCATGTCTTAAATCATGAGCAAGAAGCCTTAATATTCTTAATGATTCCAATTCCAATGTTAAGACGAACAGCTTTTTTGATTTATCAGCTTAAAGTATCCCTCTGCTGACTGTATTGAGGTAGTTTGGTACTGAATTATGTTCACTGACTTATATGAACATTTCCACATCTTCCTCACATTGTACAATAATGTTTAGAAATGCAAGTTACAGGAAGACTGACACGGTGTTGCAGAAACGCAAGCTTCGATTGTCTGTCAAAATGCAGGGTTTTTTTTTTGTCTTTGTGCAAATTGCAAACGTTTTCTAGGGCTCCTGATTAGGACAATACTCAAGCAACTCAAATATAATGCATATGCTGGGGTTTGTGATGAAGTGGTGAAGCTGAATTTAGGCACCTTGAATGTGGAAGTCATTTGGAAGGACATATTTAATGGTTGTAGATGCAGGATTAACAGAGAGGGTCAGGCTAATGGGTCGTTTGAGTGGCTTGTTTCCAGCACAATTGCAGTTCACCTGGTAGACTGACTTCTTTCTTATCTAAGAAACAATTTGGCAAAAATTAATGATAATATATACTGTGCTCCCACAACTTTCTGCTTCCCTTTAATCTAGTCAGTCAGCCAGAATCTTTGCTGTCTGATGGTTGGGTATTTATTTTGGACTTGACTCACAAGATGAACGTTGCTCTGAAGTCTTTCCTTCTCAGAATCTCTAATGACTTCTTCAGAGTGGAATTCAATTATGATGATGGTTCTGGTACAATTCCATCTCCAAACTTCAAGCCAGGGACTGAGTGCTTCACATATCTCTCATCAGCGTTTTTCTTTATATATAGATTTATTGCAAGTCCATTCTGACTAGTGATTATCTGTCCTATTATTGAAGAAATGGATGCTGATCGAGGCATTTGCACATAATTAAAATGCCTAACTTCTAATTAAATGCAGTTTAATTATTTACAGTTTCTTCTTTTTATTTTTTTAATTGCTTAAAAGTTTTTTTTTTGGCAGTCAGAAAAATAAAACCTGGTGATGCATATCTTAGACTTGTCTTGAAGTCACCTGTATATTGAAGGGACATCTGTTACTTGCTAGCAAGTAACATCATAATATGGTAATATGGCAACAGTAACATCATAATATGGTAATGTCCTTAATGTTTGTCCAATTATTATTCCCCGATGTCTTATTGATTTTTTAATATCACTGTTCTGTTGGCTTTATGTGTTGTGAAAGTATTAACATGCTCACGGGCTTCCTAATAGAAAGTGTTTAAATGTGTTTGTCTTCAGTTCAACACTGCCCTGTGGATCAGCAGCATGGATCCATTGGGCACTCGCTCTCAGTTTGTTTATGTGGAGACTCTTCCCACCTGGGACCAGCCTGAAGAAGTGGTTGATGGCAATGAGGAAGCAAAGTCTTATCATAGGGATGAGGTTGACAAACTGGCTGATGCAAATCATGTAAACGCTCCAGATTCTCCATTCCCATTCAGAGAGGATATCAACAGGAAAATTATTGTATTGTAAGTCACATAGCAATAATGCATCATTATTGTATTCCCCACAATGCTTTCTTCAGCACTGAAAAACGTTTTTTCTGTTGAAAATATATTTTTTACTATTCCAGGTAGGGGGTGAAACAGTACACAAAATCTATGGTTCGGTACATACCTCGGTTTATAAGTCATGGTTCGGATCAGTTTCAGTACGGTTAGGGGGCTAAAATGCAAAACACAAAATTTCTTGTATTTTTTTTAATGCAGTTTATTATATTAACATTTGTGATTAAGATTTAAACAATTTACATATTTTTATTTCAATGAAATGCCTGCTTGGTTAAATATTATATAAAATAATATTTTATAATATTTTATAAAAATTAAATAGAATAAATCAAATTAATGCAATACATGCAATAAAATTGAGTCATCGGTTTAATTGGCACAAATTAATTAAATAGAATTTAATAAATGGAAATATTTAATTAAATAGTAAACTGTTGTTGGACCCCATTTGGGTAACTAAACAAACCTGCGGTCCGCCACTTAATACGTTCCTCTCAGAACTTAGATTTTAACTATGTTGCGCACGTAAAAAGGATTACCGAAATCTCTGTACCAAAAGATTTTGGTACGAATATGTGTACCGTTACATCTAATTCCAGGATATTGTTCAGTCAATCACTGTAAATATCTTTCAGCAATGTGATTTGCTCCATAAGAAATGTATTTTAAAAGAATGATTCTAGTGCTTCAACCATTCAACAGCTTCTTACATTGAAGTACCCCACAATCCTCTGCTTCCCTCTTGTTTTTAGTGCACATGAACACATGATTGCATGAGCTCTGTCTCATGCAGCTTAGTAGGATTGCAGATATTTTGCACAACTCCGGTTTTTTCTTCTGTTGCTTTCGCTACTGCTTTTTTAAACAGCTACTGTAAAGTTATGAATAATTCTTTATGTAACAGTTTAACATATGCAGCACAGGAGATTAATGTTTGTGATCACATCTTTCCTGTTCCTGTTTGATTAGCCTCCAAAGAAATGTAACATTTTGAGACATTAGTATAGTTTTATATACTAAGAATCTGCCTCTTAGTCTTATTAGTCGTCATCTGACAAAAAGTGGAAAATATTTTTGAAAACTGGATGAGTAATATTTTCTGTTAATTATAACACCTTCCATTTCAGCTCAAAGGAGTGACTTTAATGTTCGTTATTCAATCTGCTCCTCCGTGGTGTTTTATCATTACAGCAAAGGAGACGTGGCACTTTTGAACTGCACTGCCATTGTGAATACGAGCAACGAGACCCTTACAGACAAAAACCCGATCTCAGAGAGCGTTTACAGACACGCAGGCCCAGAGCTCAGGGAAGAACTTTTTAAACTGAAAGGTAGGGGGCACTAATGAGTTTCAATCCAGAAGACAATCAGCAACACAAGTATTCCTGTTATCTTCCTCTTTTCTTTCAACAGTTTTTGTGCACTTTGGAACTGATATATGTTTTACATTCTGATAGGATTGTGTGTGTGTGTTTTTGCAGGATGTCGAACAGGGGAGGCAAAAATGACAGAAGGCTTTAACTTGGCAGCTCGATTTGTAATACATACGGTTGGCCCCAAATACAAACCCAAATACCGCACAGCTGCTGAGAGCTCCTTATACAGCTGCTATAGAAATGTCATGCAGCTTGCCAAGTAAGTATTATGTCACACAGTGGGGAAATTAGCACCCAAAAGTCACTTTCTCGCACAGGTAATAGAGTTTAGGAAGTTCTTTTGAACTCAGGAGCTGAGGATGAACTTTTAATTGCTGTCATTAGTGTTCTTTTATTTCTCCCATGAGCGCTTCATAGTTTTTTTGGTCTTTATTGGAAGTGACTGATGACAGAAGGAGTTCTAGCTGACATAGCAGTTTCATAATTCAATCACTGCTGCGGTTCAGGTAGAGACTGTATGTAAATCGAAGTCTGATTGTATCTCTGTTCACATTGCAATCCAGGGAGCATGGTATGGCCTCTGTAGGTCTTTGTGTAATCAGTACTGCAAAGCGAGGATATCCCGTCGAAGATGCTACACACATAGCCTTCCGTAAGTCGCATTCACAAACTAAACCATTCACCAAAGAAGAAACGGACTCAATGTTAATAAAGTGTTGTATTGCATATCTTCTGTCAGGGACTGTGCGGAGGTTTCTGGAGAACCACGGAGAAAGCATAGAGGCTGTAGTGTTTGCAGTATCAGATACCGAAGAGGTCTGTTCCATTTCTTATCAGCAGTTTAGATCATGCAATGTGTGTTAATTATGTGCAAAGTGAGATTGGTCTGGTTGTTATTTTGAAGCTGTCTTTGTTGGACAATTCTGTTTGGACTGTAAACTATTTAGAAAAACCTCAATTTAAAGTTTTGCAACAAAGTTACAGTTTTGGTCATTTGTAAGATATAAATCACAGAATAAGGGGCTTGCGATTTACATGATTTATATTTAACTGTGATGTGTGTTTCTGATTGCTGCTTGCTATTCAGGCTGTGTATAAGAAGTTGCTGCCACTTTATTACCCACGCTCAAAGGAGGAGGAGAGAGCCAGCCTGCCTCTACTGCCTGACGACATCGGGAATGCGGAAGGGGAGCCGGTGGTGCCTGAGAGGCAGATCCGCATTACTGAGAAGCCTGGCAGCCTGGATGGTGAGTCCCAGCTAACTTGGCATCCATGTTTCAGTATGTGTACAACATGCTCAATCAGTTCAAAGAAAGTAAATAAGCTTTACACACAACTGGAAAACCTTGGAACTATATGCAAATATTTTAATATTTTAATATGACTGTGTTTTAAACATGTCTAGCCGAAAGAACTATTCAGCATTTAATATGACCTAAAGTGCAGACTTTCATGGAACTGCAAATAGTCTTCCAAAAACTATTCATTAATCATGTTTGTTATTTCCAGCTTTCTGTCATCAGATTTGCCAGAGTCTTTCTTTAGGGAAGGGTATTTTTTTTTTTTTGTCTTGGTTTTTTTTTTCATGGGAAAATGTTTTGCTCGCAGTGATGAAAGGTTAGTAATCTATATCTGAGAAAAATGGAAGGCCTTTAGTCTGTCCTGCTAATGCAGTCAGACAAGCTCCCGGTTGCTGCGGTGTGGATTTAGGTGAGTCTAATTGTTAAATGAACCATTTCTTCCTCTCTTGTCATCCATCTTCTGTGAGTGCTGAGTGGTGTTCTCAGGAGGCCCTTTTCAGCTGGCACACCATGATCTATCACTCAAAATCTACAAAACCCAAATTAGTCTGCATTCAAGGCGTTGTAGCAGTGTATAATACGGGGTTTGTATGGTGACTGCCTGGCTTGCTTGTTGCCAGTAAGTTTACATGGAAGTGTTTGTCAATGCAGGCTTGCCAGCTATTCTCTCAAGCCCAGATCCTGTGGCCTGTAGTCCAGCTGTGTCGAGGTGACCACCCCTCCTTTGAGTTATCGATCCAGCTCAAACAAACGCATTAGCCGCTCCCAGTAAAAATAAACACACACTATCTCTCTGCCTGCACTTGGTGCTGTGGTTTATGATATGAGAAGACAGCCAAAATTCTCTGTGTGAAACTGTTTCTAAAGCCTCGACTGTTCGGAGCAAATTCAAGTAGTTGAGCGTATGAAGTGGAGGAAAAGGATCGTGTGGTGCTGTTATCAGAAAACCAAAATCTCAGTTTCTTCATTAAATTTGATTGGGCCTTGAGACTCTGGCCAAAAATACTTCATTTCTAATACATCTGTTCTTAATTTAGTCCTGATGTCGCCTCAGTTTTCAGCTTCTCCTTCATTAAAGAAGTGTGGTACTCTTTTTCAACCATGACTGGGTTTTCTTTTTTTTTTTTTTAAGGTTCACAAGAAAAGTCGCACTTATAGTAATTCTAGAACGGAAGAGAGCGGAAACAATCTTCATGGTGCGTGTGTGCCTCTGTGATTGAAATATTACGGTAGACCTGCAAGCTGGATGAAATTTAGAGCAGAGAATTACGCGGTCCTCGGTTTCTACGTCCAACACTAAGAATTATGATTAAGGGGGTCGTAGGAATTTTTTTTTTGGCCATATCCGATTTAGCAGATCATGCCTGTGGAAAAACATGGGCTTGTACATGGGATGTAATACTATACAGCTATATTCGCTGACGACAAAATGTCAACTTTGTGTCTTTGTGTGTTTCAGGTGGCTCTGAGGATGATTCTGAAGACTCAGACATGGGACTGGTGGGTAATCATGCTTTTGCAAGAATGGAAGGAGACGTGGATAAGCAGCGAAGGCTTATTCTTCAGGGTCAGCTCTCAGACGCGGCTCAACATAAACAGCACCAGAGGAAGTAAGGACTTTCTCCGTACTGCAGCGGTCTTTATTACAACACATATACTTTACATACATGAAGTAACCGTCATGATCTCTGGCGTCTGGGTTTCTGATGACAGTTTAAAGCTGAATCTTAAAACAATAGCATTTTTTTTTATAAGTCCCAGAGTTAAATCAGAATATATATATTTTTTCTTATCTCACGGCATTATTTTAACTTTACTCAAGACTGTATTGTCATTTCGTAGTTATAACCGTTGGCTGTGCAGAGCACGAGCAGAGGACCTCTCGGACATAGCAGCGCTAAAGGCCCTATATCAAACTGGTTCGTTTCAGCTTTCAGTTCTTTTTGTTAATCATTTAAGTGTGTGTGAACATATGATCCTGTCCTGATTCAGAAATGTGAAATTAACGAGGACATCCGTGTCTTATTTATGAAACTCTTTCTATCTATTACTGTCTCTGTCTCTTTCCAACACACTAACTCACACCACCCCCCCACCCCCCTTATTGTATTGTTTCTGCGCACATGTGTGTGCTGGATCCTCTCACTGCATGTGTTTGCTAACTGGGCAGGAAGCCTTAGTTCCAGCTCATTGAGCACACCAGCGGGGATTCTGTAATCCGTTTCTCTCGGTTCACAATTTCGGGATCAAAAATAGACACCAAAGTAATGGTTGCTGGGGTGATGTTTTCGATCACCTCTAAGTTGCTCAGGTTGGGTAATGTCATCGCTGTATGTGGTGATCTACCCCACCAAGGGTAAAACAGACACCTCTTTGTCACTGTGTATGTTTTAGCTGGAGGACAAAACAATGTAATCACTAATTACAAAATAACATTTAAAATGACGAAATGATAGAAAGACAATAATGCATAGAAATATTAATACACTGTTGATTGGCATGAGCTCAGTAATTGGCTACTTACCACTTTTGGCTAAAGGGGGACACACTGCAATTGTATTTATGTCCAAAATATATAATTTAACAGTAATTCGCTAGTAAATTGACCCAGAAGTTGCCAAAGCTGGTTATGGAAATATTTTAATGATTGAAACAGTCTGAAGGAGGATCTCTTTTTTTTGTATGGTCATTTGCCTAAGATGTTTTTTTTTTGCTCACAGGTGTCGACTTGTGTGGCAGAACGGTTATGGTGGTGGTAGGCAGAAACATTCCAGTAACTCTCATTGATATGGAGAAGGTAAAACAGTCAGTTTTATACATTTTATATCTGTTACACATGTTAATACAAACCTATCATTACCACATGTTCAGCTTTGATGTATTTTGTGTGTGTTTCTCTCTCTCTCTCTCGCTCTCTCTCACTCTCTCTCTAGGCTTTGTTATATTTTATCCATGTTATGGACCACATCACAGTAAAGGAATATGTGGTGGTGTATTTCCACACACTCACCAGTGAACACAATCAACTAGACACAGACTTCCTAAAGAGACTCTATGACATTGTTGATGTGAAGTAAGACCATTTGTTGCATTCCATTATTTATTGCAAAAATGTGAAAATTCTCCTCAGACTCCACCCAGAGTCCTTATAAGCCTTTGTGAAGTGATTTTGTTTAGGAAAATCAACACTATTTCTACATGAAGGAGTGAGCAGTAAATGAAATAACCTTGATGGGATTTGATTAGCATTTTTAATTAAAAATATGCTTGCTTAATCATTTTTTTGTTGTTGTTCAAAACGGCAACACTGCAAAGCATATACTTTACACACATTTGGGAAATGAAGAGGCTTTTCTAAAACTCTGCATGATCTAGGGCAAGGATTCTGACCTTCCCGTCTCATCTGCTGTATGCTGAAGAGGGGTGCAGCCAGTTTGTGTTGCCTTTTCGTACCTGCTCTGTTGTCACCCTCACTACTCTGCCACAAATTGTTGTTTGAATACAGCCAAGAGGATGTCGTTTATTCTCAGAAGAGAGAAATGAAATAGCTGTTGTTTGGCACCGTTTGAGGAAACTGGAAGGGGATTTTTGGCTTAAGTTTTGGGACTGACTCTATTGGCTTTGACACGATATATATCGGTGCACGTGTCATCGCCAAATGGTGTTCTCCCTCCATATGAGTAAAGGTGTGTGTAACTGGTGGTGTCATGTTGGGAATGCTATACTGTAGAATTTCTGTGTACTACAGAGCAATCTGTTTTGATTTAATGTGACATAATTTTAGAAATGAAAGTCCAGGCTAGGTGCTTTCCTGGTTTTGGGTTTCTGTTTGGTGGTTTAGCGGTAATAGGAAGTTATGACTGAGTATGAGACCATGAAGCATACTTTAGGTTTTTCAGGATGCACTCAATGCACTAATGCCTCAAAAATAGAAAACAGAAGTTTACATGGTTAAAAAAACTCACCAGTGCAATAGAGTGGGAATATTACAAAGCCTCTCACATTTAGGTAGTTTTATTTTTCTTTTCGTAGAACTTCTAATGGGGGCGGTGGGCCTCTCTTCCTTCTTGTGACAGTTTTACAGTACTTCGTGCTTTCTTTTTATTTTCTCTCATATTTGTTCCATGAATTTAATTTTCTCTAGTGTTGCACCATATGTGTTCAGGAAACAAGATGTGTGTGGAGATCTTTCACATATGAGATTCTTATCCTGGCTTTGTTTTTCACTTTTACATCCATAGAACTTTGTGTCCGGTGGCCTGATCTCATTTTCCACTGGATTAGAAAATACTAAAACACTCCAACCATATGAGTTTTTGACACTCTTCAAACGTTTTTTTATTCTGTTTGGATTTAGTTGGAGTGATTGTCATTTATTCATATCAGTTTCAAACTGCCAAGTTTGTCAGTATCTTGCATGATGATGTGCTCCAGAGTGCTATGAATGTAAACAGTGTTATATTGGAGAACACTGGTAGGGTTTTGCTTCAGCTGTGAGCACATGCAGCCTAGTGCCATTAAAAGGAAGCTGAGGAAACGAATGGCTCTCTGTAACAGCTCTTTTAGGTTCACAGAGGATTTGGATTGGATGTTGTGTCCTTTGTGGGAAAGGTGATGGGAAAGTGGGTGTCCTTTGTGAAGAAAAATGTGCCCCTAAATCACTCGTTCCCACATTTGGACTACAGCGTTGGCGATAATCCTGTGTCATGGACAGCACTGTAGTCTAAAAACATCTTAAACATTTGGAAAAGGCAGTTATTGTTGGATACTGTTTTAATTGTAAATTTTTTGGTAAAATGTTATTTAAGACTAGTTTTATAGGTGATATAATGTGTGAGTAATTTCCTTTAGAATGTTGACTATAATAAATGCCCCTCCGTGTCTTTTCCAGGTTTAAAAAAAATCTGCGGGCTTTCTACTTTGTTCATCCCTCGTTTCGCTCCAAGGTAATTTGTTGATGCGGAAATGCTTGTTCCTGTTTTAAAATGTCAGGCTTGGTAAAGTATTTCTGTCTACAGTGCAGTGTTGTATGCGCAATGTGATTTTGACTTCTCTTTCTCTAAATCATAGCAGCAGCATTTCCATATGTTTATCACGTATGCACAAATCATGTGGGAGACTTCATGAGGATTTATGGAATAAATACAACACAAGTTCTTACCTAGTGCACTCTCTCAGTATGTAAACTGTAGATTAATTCAACAACAGATAATTCCCCTTAAGACTCGCTCCTTCTAGTTTCAACTTTTTTTTTTTAATGATGATCAAAACAGATGCAACACCAACCGAGTTCAACATTATATGTTTTACAAGGACCTATAACAGTGCACAGACCGTGAATCCATGTTTCATTATTTTGGTTTCATACAGAAAAGCCTCATTCTAATTTGCCTTTAGTTGCATAAAGACCATATTTGAGGAACAGAGACATTTGGTTAATGTTTTGGTTAATGCTTTTAAGAGAGTCCAGAAAATGGTACCCAGCAACTGTTACTTCATTGTTTCAGGTTTCCACATGGTTCTTCACTACATTTAGTGTTCCTGGGATAAAGGGAAAGGTCCATCACATTGATAACCTGCAGCAGCTCTTTACTTGCATCCTACCTGAACAGATAGACATCCCGCCCTTTGTGCTGGAGTATGACACCAGGGTGAGCCTGCATAAACACAAGCACAAAAACACAAACACAAAAATAATGCCTTGAAGGATAATAAAGAGCAGGACCATGCATACATTCAGAAGACCCATGTTGGGCCATTTGTATGTGTGACAAATGGCCCAACATGGGTCTTCTGAATGTATGCATGGTCCTGCTCTTTATTATCCTTCAAGGCATTATTTTTCAATGCCTAAATACACTAACTGGCCAAACATTTGTGGACCCTGGACCATTGCTCTGACATGTAGGCATTATCATCTAGACTGCTTTTAATGCTGTAGCAGTAAAAAAAACATTTAATGAAACTAAGAGGCCCAATCCTCTTAAATCATGATAATTTTTCTGTGGAATTCAATGGAAGAGCACAGATCACTGAACTGAACCTCAAGAGAGCACCTCAGTCTTTCTTGGCCAATATCCATGACTGACCTCACTAATACTGTTGTTGCTGAATAAAATAAAGAATCAAGTAGAAGACTTTAAATGAAGTCATTGCACTGGTTGCATTGCATTGGTTACGTGTCCACAGACTTTTTTTTTACGTCGCAGTATACTTTTAGGCAATGGGATGCAATGAGTTTTAATTCATCCCAAAGGTGTTCAATAGGATTGATGTCAGAGCTTTATAGCAGGCAACTCAAGATCGTCCACTCCAAATCTTCATGGAGCTCACCTTTTTATGCACAGCGGCACTGTGATGCTGGTGAACAGGTTTGAAGTAAAAGTACCACATGGTAACAGTTTGGGGAAGAACCACATATGGGTGAAAATGTCAGGTGTCCCAAAACCTTTGTCCATATAGTGTATGTGGAGAACAAAATTTAGTAGTAGTTAATTTTATAAAGGCGTTTTCCTTGAGCTCACGTTTGAATGCTGGCTAATGTTTTTTCTAAAGTAAATATGAGATTATCACTGCCTAGATCAACACGTAGGATAAATTTGGGCCAATTTTCTACAAATACCTACAATTCATACGCGTCAATATTTACGTTTTGTTGGTGTTTGGAGATTTGTGCATTTAGAACGAGACCTGCGGCTATTTAAGTCGTGCGAGTCATGATTTCTAAGCTGTATTGTGCTAAAAGAGTGTAGCTGTGGGAAAAGGAACTTCCAGGTTTTTTTTGGAAGCTGTAATAAGCATAAGTAGGGCCAGACTAGTATCAACATGTTCGATCATTATAAGGTCAGTGAAAGTTTTTCCCCCCATTGTGTTACCGTTGTTATGTTTTGAGCGAGTAATGTGTAATAAAGCATTCTTGCAAGTGAAGGTAGTGCAAGAATTTTCTGTGGTGATTTTTTTTTCCCTTTATGGTGAATAAAAATGTGTAGTAGAGAGCCGAATTTAATCTATCTGTTTATCTGTCTGTCTATCTGCCTGTCTGTTTATCTTTCCTTTCATACATTTTGTTTACTCAGTTATATTTTTTTTAGTGATTATGTAAATTGCAGATTTCACCGCAATGTATTATGCAAATCATATTGTTTTTTGCTTTATGCATCTAAGAAAGTAGGATTCAGAAAAGATGCATCAGTTAATAAGAGCTGGGGACACAATGACAGCAGCTCGATTACAGCTGAATGTGAAATAAAGCATCCCATGCCTTTGTACACTGGACCCTTGAGTCATATTAGCAGGGTTGTGGGGGTTTTTTTAATGCAAAATTCAACTAATTATTTAACAACAGATCGGGCATATATGCATGCCATGGTGAAAAAGCAGACTTTTTTTTTTCTTCATTATCTTGTTTTAAGTCTTATTGTGCAGTTTGTGAGATGTAGTTAGGGTGAAAAAAAATGTTCTCCCTGTGAAACTTTCAAACCATGGCCATGTTTAAATAGCCGTGAGTGTTGCATTCACATGCACATTTTGTTAAATGCTGCTGAGATTCTGTAGATTCGATGATTCTGCTAACAATTACTGTGCGTTAAATCCATTGAAATTGAAAAACTAAGGCTTATCTGACAGCAATGTTTATTTTTGAAAGGTCAAAATTACATCAGATCCATATCCAAGATTAAAGCAAAATCGGAATGTTGTGCATCATGCTCACTGCATCCCATTGATGTTATTATAATATATTAGTTCATAAAATTAGAATTTATTCGAGCATACAAGAATATATTTAAATGTAAATGTAAACATATTTACCAGCTGGGCAGTTACGGATGAGAATATGCTGTATGATGTACAATGTAAACATTGTGTAAAAAAAAAAAAAAAACCCTGCCTATCATACAGGATACATATATTTGTTAGTTTTTTCATTTGAGGAGCTCTGGTGTGCAGTCAGCATTCCTGTTTAGCCCAAAGGTGTTGAGTGGGTTTGAGGTCAGCATTCTATGCAGTACACTGCAGTTTATCCACTCCAGATGTCTTCATTGATCTCACTTTGTCCATAGGAGCATTGTCATGCTGAAACAGGTTGGGCCTTAGTTCCAGTGAAGGGAAATTACAATTCTGCAGCATACAGACATTCAATTGAATTGTGTGCCTGTTAAATACTTTAGGGAAGACCCACATTTGAGTATGATGGAGAGGTGTTCACAAACATTTTGGCCGGTGTATTCCAATTAATAGACCCACAGAACATAAACATTATTAGTAATATCATCATTATATAGTACAATCTGAATCCAACCTGATTTAAACTGTTTAGTTTGTTTCATCTGTAGTTGGAAGGCCATTATTTTCTAAACTATACATCATAGCATTACATTGTCAACTGTATAGTTTCAGGGGAAACCTTATCGTAGCTCCTGAGAAAGGCAAAAGTTTCCTATTGACTGTCATTTTCTCCCTTTGGCTCTAATCACGTTTACATAATATACACTTTAAAAAGTTGGCAGTGCATTGATTAAATATTTGCTTTGTTACTCCTGTCTCTTCTGTAACGCAAATTGTTCAGGGTTCTGTGGCACGGCCTGCATTTGCTTTTAGTCAAAAGACTGAATTGGTGAACTGGCTGTCTGAGAATGCGTGCCTTTGCGTGTCTGCACTTGGTGTGAGGCTGAAACTGGGAATGAGTATAGCTGCAGTTACTGAGTGCTATTAGACAAAATGGTGGTGTGTGTGTCTTAGTGTGAGTGAAAGAAAAAGAGGGAGGGAACAGATTTAAGGTCTAAGATACAGACCATAACACGTTTTACTCCAAAGATTTTTTTAAAACATGCCATTGATTAAAATATAAGTTGTGCACAAACCTGTAAACGGGGCAGGGGGAGGATGGCAATCTCCGCAACTTTTCTATTCTGTATATTCCTCAGTTAGTCTTTCTGGCATAGAAATGACCATTTAACACTTCTGTCATTATGTTTTAAAGACTTGGTTTTGGCCTTTTTAACTAATTGTGGGTAAGTAGTTTTGTAAGAGAACACAGCCATCCAGTCGAATGCAAAATTTACCGTTTCTCCAGCAAGGTCTGTGAGTTCTCTTGTAAGATACGGGTGTATGAATGCATGTCACTTTATCAGCAAGTCTGTGTTTTGTTTCTCGTCTTATTTATTTAACTACAATCCAGGGTTATTTTACTGGAGTAGTTCCTAGAATAATCTGATTATTTTATCTTCTTGACTTTGTTTTCTCGAAGGGAATGTTATTTCATGGGACGATTATACAGCCTTGTGGTCTGTTCAAGTCAAAATGTACCACTTATAATGTTTCAAGTGGAACTATTCTAAAACACACGAAACAAATAAAGTTTATGTGCTAAACATGGATCACATCGGCCCTCCCCATTCATAAACAAAGGGACCAAATGTGGAATTTGATGCTTAAAAAGCACATACCATACTTTTGACCAGGTATGGTATGTGCTTTTTAAGCATCAAATTCCACATTTGGTCCCAACTTACTCCTATAATTCCCTTTACTCTTCTGGGAAGATGTTCCACTAGATTTTGGAGTGTGCTTATGGAGATTTGTGCTCATTCATCCACAAGAGTGTTGGTAAAGTCAGGTACTGATGTAGGGTGAGGAGGTCTGTGGTGCAGTCAGTGTTCCAATTCATCCCAAATGCGATCAGTAGGGTTAAGGTCAGAGCTCTATAGCAGGAGATCTTCCATTCCAGCCCATTCCCCCTTGTCATGCTGAAACAGCTACTGCATTTAAAGACAATATGTACAATTGTCTACCTTCAGCTTTGCGATAACAGTTTGGGGGGGGGGGGACCCACATGTTTTTCTTTCAATCATTTTGACTTGAAATATCAGGTCTTTTTTAAATCTGATTTACTCATCATTTGATGCTGCATTTTACCAATATAAAATAAACTGTTGGATTTAGCCTGATTCATTTCCACCATTTCTTATTTTCACTCAAAGGCTTGATTTTCGAAGCATCTCAATGCACGTGAAGTGAATGTGTGTAGCTTTGAGGTCACCAAAAAAAATCTTCATTGTCAATCAGTTCAAATATTTCTTGTCTCAGCTGTTCAATATGACGCATGAACAGTCCATCCGTTGCTAAATAGCAAACAGAACGGGGGGGTTAAATGTCCTAGACAACAACTTGACAATGCATGACAAGCCCATAAAGGGCTTTCGTACTCTGACTACCTTTTCGAGTGTTAAAAATCATTTGGTCATGGACGTAGCAGAATAATCTGCTTTTGTTCTAATTTGTCCTGCAGGCTTCAAAGCATGCTGCTGAGCATTACTTAACGTTGTCCTCATACCCGCTGTATGGGCAGAAGAGCTTCAAGTGCACAAGCCACTAAACCCTTGGGTTGCTCGAGTGGCCATGAAGATCTCTGCATAATCGAGTTGCATAGATTATCTTCAGTGTTTTATATATAACGGAGCTCTCAAACTCAAATTCAGCACATCTTTGTTAGACTTCATAATAGAAGTTTATGTGTTTGCTTTATTAGGTGATAACAATTTATTATTATCTGATTGAATAACAGAGAATGCAGTTAAAGTTATTGTAATCACACCTGATTGGATACCAGCTGCTGTGAGGAGAAACAGGATCAGCCAATTGGGATGATTTTTCTTCTTTTTTTGTGTGAAAGCTACTCACCAGATGGAGGTGCTGGAGTTTACTGCAAATGTAGATCGGGATTAATATTTTCTCATACAGGTATTATAAGTCTAGGTTATTAATATGGAATTGTAGAATTGCAGATTAAGGTTAAATAACTTCCTGTTCATGATGAATACATACGTTTTACGGGAAATACATCCAGATTAGGAACCAGTCTAGATTTTTTTGGGGGGGTGGATTTACATCCCACCAAAATAAATTTCCACAGAAAACACAACACACTACAATGCTTCTAAATATGTTTTTAGACGACAGTGTGATTTTTGCATTATGCACACGAGTGTTGATTTTAATCCATGTTTTAGTCGGTGGTTGAGCCGGCTACATTAAAACCCAGAGTGCATATATACACAGTTGGTTATGGTAACCGCCTTTGGCTATTTTCAAAAAGCGGGGAAGACACAAGCGCTTGTGAGTTTTAATTAAGCACAAGGGTGAGATGAGTATCACCCTGGAACGCAATCATCTTTTCTAAGAGGTTTATATAATCTCAGAGGATGAACAATAGCGTAGATCTTTTCTTTTACTGTTCCAAAGGTATGTAGAATCGGTTACAAGGCACAATAAAGCAGTCCTAGAGCCTCGTGTTGGACCAAAACCTTAATAACTTTAATTTGTCACTCATCTGTACGGACAGGATAGAACACTGTGTTCAGAATTATTTCTAAATAGTAATAATTATAATAATAATAATGAGTTATTTACCAATGACTGCAGACCAGTATACCCCATTTTTCAGCAGTCTCTCTGCCCTGATTTGTCTTATACCAGATGTTTTGACTTTATATTTGTGGTTAAGTTTATGCTAACACTGATTTTTCTTCCCTTTTTTTTCCCCCTCTTTTCGTTTTTTTTTTTTCTTCTTCTTCTTTTTTTTCAGATGAACAGCTCATACTGAACTTCCCACTCATCAAGCCTGTAAAGTAAACCGTGCAGGTGATTTGACTGAGCCTTCTTTGAATGCCCAGCATTTAGTTGAGCTCACAACTGGACGTGATTTGCAGTTACACAGGCTCAGTATGGGTATGTTGGCATGGAGAAATCTGTCCCTCCCATTATGTGAAACGGCTAAAGGAAACCGACTCGATGCCCTCTCTTCCAGTCATGAAGTTTGCTGTAGACGCCGTGCTCAGGCCGTCAGCACTGGTCACATTTTACCGACTGATGCTTGCGATTGTGCGATCGAACTGAAAAGCTGAAAATTGTTCAATGTCCTGAAAACTCTATTTATTTCTTCAGTCATATTCTATTCTTATTTCACACAATGTGGTCTTGGTAAAGGTACCTACATAAGCTGCTTTGTTTTAAATATGATTACATGCAGATTGTGCTGAGAGGACCGTGGCCAAATGGAGTTAATTAAAAATGTTATTCTTTAAATATTTGAATGTAATATTTTTTTTATGTTCCCTTTATTGCACACTAATACTAAACACATTTTTTTTTTCCAAATAGAGACAGTCAGGATTTTTGTAGTATTTCTTCATTGTTTTCTTTTTAATCCCAATTTTTTGAATTGATTGCATTGTGTCTCCTTCCATAGATCATACTTTGTCTTAAATTGTATTAAATCTTTTTTTGGCGTTTATAAGCCATTTTTACACAGGTACATGACACTTAAGGCCTCTAAAGAAAAACATCTTGGTACAGGTGATAATGTGCAAGAAAAACACAGAAGTTTCAAAGTGTGATAGCAATTAAAAAAGGCATTATTTGTGAGAGGTGCTGAACTTTCCATAGAGCTATTTTGAAGGAGTATAACTGTATCAGTGTTTGAGTTGAAGGTTGCTGTGCAGATGCAGTGTTAGTCATCCTCAGTCTTGCTATTTACTTTGTGGAACTCGAAAGTGAAATGTGTTTATTGTGCAATATAGAGTCGAACTGCTCTTGCGTTTAAGACATGTATTTCTCTAATTATTCTCAACACTGCAAACACAATGTTATTAAAATCGGACTAGTTTTTTTTGTTTCTTTGTTTTTGCTTTGTATATAAAAGCATTTAGAAAATACATTTAGATTAATATATGCCACAAATAAATAACCTTTCCTCCTATAATTTGCCCTTCCAGTCATTTATCACAAGAATACTGAAACAATAATCATATCTCAGCAAGATAAGATGATTTGCTTAAAAAGAGCAGATTGTCAGTGAAATCAACACTATGCAAAAAATAAATAAATAAACTGCAATAAATGTGTTTTCAGAAGAGCTAAAGCCCAGGTGTCTGCAAGGTGTAATCAATTAAAATAAAAAGGGTGCAATTTTTTACTGTTTGAAAAACTAAACTAAATAAAGGAGGTGACATGAACAGGTGTCTAGTGGACTTTCTCGGCCACTGACGCAGTCACATTTTCCACCACACGTTCCAAAAGAACATGTTCCATTGTGAAGAAAGCCCAGCGCCCTGACCTTGATTAAAACCAAAAACGGACCATGCTGCACTTCTCCATGTCAAACTTTAACACTGTATCAAAGAAGCAAAACGTGTGAATCGTTCATCTGCTCTTTCAGTCTATTTGTTAAAAAGAAAACTGAAGTATGAAAGAATCATGTTTTAAGAAACCAGACATAGAGGTTGTAGAACTGATGAATCAGCTCCACCGTGAAGTGCATGCTTAAAGAGGAAATTAATCTTTCACAGCCCTCTCTGTGTTTGTGAGTGGGATTAGCGCAGGTGAGAAGCCATGATGAACTTTAGACACCTGGACAGAATTTATTATGCTTTTTTTGTGAATCAGCCGGCAACAAAAAGGGCTCAAGATCCTGAACAAATCAACATTAGTGTAGAGTGGAGTGTTTCACAGCATGTGGAAAACATAGGACATGTGGCCTGTGTGCTTTTATATCAACACTGTCCTCCAGTAACCTCACCACTGTGAAGTAAACAGAGATTAGAGAGATAAAAAAAAACCTGTCAATTTCCTATCCTGCTGTTAGTATGGATGACCCTGCAGTCCATACAATAAAAAAAAAACCCAACATTAAGCACAATTAGATTGATTTGGTTTGATGGATTTTTATACATGTAATAAACTTCACCAAGTTAATAATTTCAATGATCTTCAAATAATTAACCTACATCTGTTTAAAACAGTTTGGTAACATTCCCAGCATTGACAAGATGAAAATGATTTGCAAAGTGCCATAGAGGTAATTTTGTTTTCAGCAACTCACATTCATATTCAATTCTCAGTGTCTGAGTTAATTCAATTAATTGTTCAGAAAGTGGGATAAAGGGGACCATCAGTGGTCTGTAAAGCACAGCATAGGGGTCAGATATTTTCTAATATTGTTACAGTAGTGGAAACCACAACCGCACACTATTAAAGTTTTCCTTTAATTTATGTTAACACACTCCTAATGGCAGTTTAGTGTAAAAAAATAATAACAAAAACAAATCTATACTGAGAATCTAAAGAAAAGTCTAAGCAGAACAAAAAGATATACTAATACTTATATCCAATCACTTTAATGAGCTAAATGAACTATTCATTTATAAGGGTTATGCAAGCACTGCTAAGAAAACATTCCCCACACATTCCACCATCCCCACCAGCCTGGACATTTGGCACAAGGCAGATTGGGTCCATGCATTAAAGCTTTTGGTACCAAATTTTGAAACTACCACCTGCGAGATTTTTTTTTAGATCAGGTTTTGGTGAGTCTGTGGCCACCGCAGTCTCAGCTTTTTGTTGCCAGATTCTGCTGTTGTAGCTCAATCTAAGGATTCAACATGCCGTGCGTTTTGGCTTTCTGCTCACCACAAACCTACAGAATGGTTATTCAATTTACTGCTGCCTTTTTGTGAGCTAGAAACAGTCTGGCTATTTTCTATTGATCTCTCTCATTGGTAAGATTTCCTTCTGCAAAACTGACAGTCAATGCATATTTTTTGCACCATTCTGAATTATACCATTCTGTTATAAACATACAAGCCTATCTAGCACCAACAATTATTCCTCAGTCCAAATTCTAATTAGGAAATAATTATAAATGAGTAGGTGTACAGGCGTTCCTAAAAAGTGCTCTGTGAGTGGAAAATTGGATATACAGTTGTCAATGCAGTATCATGGCAACTTGTGTCTTAGGCACTAATATGTAACAACTGTAAGAAACAAGTCCACTTTTCCTTCAATTCCACTCTTAAAACTCCAAGATTTTCCAATTTTCTACGTGGCCAGCAATCAATAATCTGATCCCAATTTAAGGAATAATGGAATGTAAATATTTAGACCAGTTCACTAGAAACAGTGTTAGGAAATTTTTATATAGTCCTAAAAATGTTAAAAAACATTATGAAAATGAGTGTGGCATCTGTTTCTACAAAGTTGCAGTAGTTTTAAGACTGAGCACAAGACAACATTTAAAGCTACACCAAATAAGTTCAAGATGAATAACCAGTCCAGTGACTCAAATGAGAAAAGAAAGAGTTCAGGCCATGAACAAATGATTAGATGGAAATTATATTTGTCCAGAAATAAGACTCTGAGTTGCTGTAGTGATATATCTGCCATCGCTTCGCCAGAAATATCTAAGAGTATCGGCCAAATGCTCTCTCTCACAAAGCTTGATGTACCGAAGTGACTAATTGATTTGAAGGGTTGCCTGAGACTAAAAGCAAGTCTGAACTGACATCACTTTCAAAGGATTTTAAAGGCGAATCCAGCAGTGAGTATTTACTGATCGTTCAGAACTTGATTAATGATTGTGGGTCCTTAATAAAAAATACATTCAAACATTGACTCCTTTTACAATATATGTTCTACAGCAGGCAACCCACATTAAAACTGTTGTGCAAAAGGAAGTAGTTTTGCTTGCTGAGTGACAGCAAGGAAAATATTTTTGGTCTAGCCTGGTGCTATTCCTGCCTTTAGTCCTATGAAGAGAAACAGCCAGAAATTTCACCAAGTGCCATGATGAGAAAAAGCTAAATACAAACTCATAGCTGGGGCAAATATTAGCATTAATACAGCTGCAGTTGTCTACAGCACTTAGTCAGGACTTGTGATGAGGACAAAAGATGTGTAGTTGCTTTGGCGCCAAAAATGACTGTATATTTCTTTAGCTTTGTATGTAAAAGCTACCTACCGAAACCTACCCACCCTCCATAGGTGAAACTCGCATTACATGTAAATGCAAGTTAACGTTTATTTAATGAAAGGGTTTGTTAGGTCCATAATTTGTTTTGCGTTTCATAGAAATGTTTGTCTTTCTAAAAAACTTTAACGAAATTCTAGGCTGAGTACAATGCAAAAGACCATGTTTAAAATCTCCTGATAGACTTTTATCACACAAATGTAGCTCAAGTTAAGTCAAGTTTATTTCTATAGAGCTTTTCACAATGGACATTGTCTCAAAGCAGATTTACAGAATTTAACAGTTAAGCTGAACGATGTGTATTAATCCCTGATGAGCAGCCATGGCGACTGTGACAAGGAAAAACTCCCTTAGATGTTATGAGGAAGAAACCTTGAGAGGAACCAGACTCAAAAGGGGAACCCATCCTCATTTGGGTGACATCAAGAGTTTGATTATAGTCTTTAAACAATACAGAACACTGGAGAGTGAGAACTAACATGAGCACTGGAGTGTAAGATTGTGAGTAATGTTCTTTCTACAGTCTTATATACTCACTTAATGTTATGGAACCAGGAGCTACTGAGCAACTTATAAAATAAAATAGCTCAACATTTGAGATCATAATAGATCTAACACCAGATTCTCCATGCCAGAGCCTTTAAACACTTAAAGAGGTCCAATGACCAAACACTACATGAAGTGGAATCCAAATGGCGCTGGTACATCTCTAAATGGTTCGGGATGTTTGCGGGCATCTACTTCTTTAAAGGTCCACAATCTTCATGAGATAAGACTATTTTCCTATTTCACCATACCTGAGTCAGCTAAACAGATTCTCGGTTCGTTTCATTAAACCTGAACAGATAGTGCTTTCTGTGACAGACGATGAGGGAACATTATCTCATATTCTCTAGGGGCTCTAAGAGCTACTGTCCAGTGGAGGGCAGGAAAGAGATCAGGCTTTTAAGAATTAAAATTAATGAAGTAACATTATTTACTGATGCACTGCATGGTTTATTAATCCTGAAAAGAAAAGAAATCCTGAGACTGTACACTTAAAACTAAGTTATGAATCATTTAATGGTTGTTCTGTATCAAGTTCAGTCTGCTATATAATCGTTATATATAATATAAAGATGTTACTGATGTTTTAGTGTAAAGGTCACCTTTCTGTTCATTTGGTGTGGAAAACGTCAAAAGTTTTTCATTTCTTTCACTACATCACTGATTAAAACCCTCTCTCTACATGAAGTAAGTGGATAGCAGAAGTTGTTTTTCCTTAAATTTTGATCTTGATTCAAGAACTGATTATATTCAGGGTATATCTAATAGAAACGGCATGTGAAGGTCCAAATGTGCACACCACATGAGAGACATCAAAAAGTATAGCAACACTAAAGAATATCCTTCTCACTAAAGTAGCACGAATATAAAAGAAGATCATCAAACACCCCAATTCTGACGCATTCAACCCTCAGTCACAACTCCGAAGCATTACAAATTCAGAAACGAAATCAGAACTGTGTGATGTTGGAGCTGATATTTTGACAGAGCAAACTAGGCAAGAAAAATGTCATTAAAATAGGTACTTTTTTTTGGTTTTTTTTTAACAGCAAACCATGACAGGACACACTCCAAACAATTCTAATCTACGGCCTGACGGGCGCACACATCTTTCAGTTTCAGCCACAGTAACATCTGCCATTCTTCATTCGCCCATCACCTGTTTCTCAGGACCTTGAGCTCCTATAAATTGTACCTCTTCAATGATGTTGATGCAGCTAGTTACTGTTTGAGCAGCTTGTCTATTTCCTGGAAAGGAAGGACAGTTTGCTTAAGCTGTTGGGTTTCTCAGACTATTAAAGTACAGGGCTTAGGTTGGCTTCTCTCTGTGCCTGTTACTCCACAAAAACCTCACATCAGACTCCAATGTCCTGTAATTTAAGCAGTGCACTGCAGGCTATGTCCACCATCTCATGGGATCATTTTAGAGTGTGGCGTATAACTAAAAACATGACCTGAGTTTCCTGTGACTTTATTGGACACAAACTCTTTTCTCATTTGTCCTGATTCTGACATGTTTTACATTTAATCGATTTAATATGAGAAACTTTTCAACATTTGGCTACACCGAGCACAGACGTAGCTCATAATTGAACATGTCTGCAGCTGGAGGGACTGCAGACAACAAAAACAAGTTTTAGATTAGTTTCGGCCTTTGATTGCTTCAGCTACGGCTAAAATTTTCTTGCAAATTATAGGATAAATATGACATTTCTCCTGTCTTTCTGCACTTTTTTGCACTTCTTTTTTTTTTTTTACACCAATATCCTCGAAATGCCTTCGTTTTCTTGTCACAGAGATTCATAAGCACAACTATTAAAAAATTATGGGTCTTTGTGCTGCTATTATTGTCACCTCCTACAGCTAAGGCTAGTCAACATCTAAAACAAACAGCGGTAATGTTTCATATATAGTTATTCACATTTAACCATTTACTGTTTTGCCTGTTGGTTTAAATAATGGCATTACCAGATCAGTTTAAACCCTAATATACTTTAAATCTTAGTAGAGATGAAGAATTGCAGGCAATTATTGAAGATAGAGGAAGGAGAGACAGAAAGCCGGAGCTGACTGGAGGTGGAAACAGAACAAGAACAGAGAGAATGGAAATTAGTGGTGTCTGTGCAGCAAACTTTATCCCATGCCAACCAAAATTGAATGTGTCTTGCAACTATTGGCAATTTACAGTGCCACTTATCTAGCTTTAAACCAAAGCAGCAAAGGTTCACATTTTCAGGTTCCTGTAAAGAGTGCCAAGGAAAAAAAAAAAAAAAAAAATGGACCATACTGTACTTATTCCATTCATGTTTGCTATAAACGCACAGCACAATTCATCGCTAGGCACAATGATTTATCCCAAAATGTTCTTGTGCTTTTTTGTTTTCCTTGTCCAAGGAAATGCAAACCTATTAAAGGAAGAAAACTGATTTTCCAAACTTAATATCATTAACATTTCTCTGGAAAAGGGTCAGTTTGAATTATGAATAGCTTTGCATTATGTACTTCCTGATTAAGCCCCGAAGAACAATTCCAGTGAATTTCACAGAATACCTTGTTGAAAGATGTATTATTTCTTAAACTCATCATTTCTAACTTAAAGAAATTTGCAGTTAGTAGTGTACTTTGATATGTACGTGCGCTTATTTAAGTCACTTTCTGCACTTCTTCGAACACATTTACCATCAGCACATGTGTAGCATCAAACCTTAAAAATATCCTCCCCCCTTTAATTCTGACTTCTTATACTAAATGCTGACCATGTTGACTGAGCTACAGTGCATGCTAGAAGAATTATTTTGGGAGTGGTACTTTATAGTGTAAGCAGCCATATTGATGTGATGTCATATACTGAGTAAAAGTTTGGGTTTAGATTCAGGTTAGAGGTTTTATGAGGCCCTCCTGTTTCTGAAGTGAGATGGGATTTTGTTTGAAGTTTTTTTTCCTAGTCAGAATTCTGTTTTAATCAAAAGGAACATTTGGGAAATCCTGGCTTCATGGAATACAAAAATGTAGCTTAACAGCAATAATATAACTATAAAATGTTTCTTCCATGGACCCAATAAGAAACCAGTGCTCCTTCATAAATGCTGTGAATTATGAATAATAGATGTGAATAATGTTCACGTCTGCAGTACATGTAGTGAACACAAAATGTTATGATGTGCTTCTACGAATTCTAGAGCATGTGGACAAAAGACACAAAAGTGCACAGATGTCAGCAGCACATTGTATAGAGAGGGAGAATATTCAGATCGCTGTCTCTGTGCTTGTGCCACTCTCAGCTGCATTCTGCAGTGTAGTGTTTTCATTGTTTCTGCATATCTTTCAGCAATATTCCAGAAATGGGGCTTTGTTAACTGCCAATTTTGCTTAAATGTTCTACTCTATGTCCGTATGTCTATCATGGTGTTCTGACTGCAACACTTCCATACATAAACCGGTCTTTTACACTGGTATGTAACATGTCGAATTGTTTTGGGTTTTTTTTTTTCCAATTTTGTTTTTAAATACTGGAGCCATTACACATAATTATCAGGGATCCATGTTGGGACAACTTATAAGAACTTATCAGAAGAAGAGAAAATACTAGAGAAAGCAGTCTAGCAATATTTAGGTATTGAGTATTCTACATGCGATTACCACACGGTACCACATAGAGAGTGGAAAGTTTCCGGGACCTAGGTGTTTACATCACACAGGACCTGTCTTGGTCCTGTCACATCAACACCCTGGAGAAGAAGGCCCGGCAGTGCCTGTACCATCTGAGACACCTAGGGGACTTTAAACTACCCTCTCAGGTGCTAAAAACTTTGTACACCTGCCCCATTGAGAGCGTCCTGACAGGTAGCATTACTTCCTGGTTCAGGAACAGCACCATGCAGGACAAGCGAGCCCTCCAGAGGGTGGTGAGGTCAGCTGAACGTACCTCCCTGGCAAGCAGTGCCGGACCAGGGCCAAGATGATTGTGAAGGACCTCAGCCATCCCAACAATGTACTCTTTTCTCTGTTGCTTTCAGTAAAGAGACAGAGAGAAACAGGGTGAGAATGAGTAGGAGCTTCTTCCCACAGGCCATTCAGAGTCTAAACCAGGAAACAGCTAGCACCTAGTACTGGGAATTCTCTCTCTGTCTCACTTTTCCTCTGCTGCACAATTGTTTAAACATTTAAACATATATACATATACATACATACAGTGAGGAAAATAAGTATTTGAACACCCTGCTATTTTGCAAGTTCTCCCACTTAGAAATCATGGAGGGGTCTGAAATTGTCATCGTAGGTGCATGTCCACTGTGAGAGACATAATCTAAAAAAAAAAATCCAGAAATCACAATGTATTATTTTTTAACTATTTATTTGTATGATACAGCTGCAAATAAGTATTTGAACACCTGAGAAAGTCAATGTTAATATTTGGTACAGTAGCCTTTGTTTGCAATTACAGAGGTCAAACGTTTCCTGTAGTTTTTCACCAGGTTTGCACACACTGCAGGAGGGATTTTGGCCCACTCCTCCACACAGATCTTCTCTAGATCAGTCAGGTTTCTGGCCTGTCACTGAGAAACACGGAGTTTGAGCTCCCTCCAAAGATTCTCTATTGGGTTTAGGTCTGGAGACTGGCTAGGCCACGCCAGAACCTTGATATGCTTCTTACAGAGCCACTCCTTGGTTATCCTGGCTGTGTGCTTCGGGTCATTGTCATGTTGGAAGACCCAGCCTCGACCCATCTTCAATGCTCTAACTAAGGGAAGGAGGTTGTTCCCTCAAATCTCGCAATACGTGGCCCCGGTCATCCTCTCCTTAATACAGTGCAGTCGCCCTGTCCCATGTGCAGAAAAACACCCCCAAAGCATGATGCTACCACCCCCATGCTTCACAGTAGGGATGGTGTTCTTGGGATGTACTATCATTCTTCTTCCTCCAAACACGTTTAGTGGAATTATGACCCAAAAGTTTTATTTTGGTCTCATCTGACCACATGACTTTCTCCCATGACTCCTCTGAATCATCCAAATGGTCATTGGCAAACTTAAGACGTGCCTGGACATGTGCTGGTTTAAGCAGGGGAACCTTCCGTGCCATGCATGATTTCAAACCATGACGTCTTAGTGTATTACCAACAGTAACCTTGGAAATGGTGGTTCCAGCTCTTTTCAGGTCATTTACCAGCTCCTCCCGTGTAGTTCTGGGCTGATTTCTCACCTTCCTTAGGATCATTGAGACCCCACAAGGTGAGATCTTGCATGGAGCCCCAGTCCGAGGGAGATTGACAGTCATGTTTAGCTTCTTCCATTTTCTAATGATTGCTCCAACAGTGGACCTTTTTTCACCAAGCTGCTTGGCAATTTCCCTGTAGCCCTTTCCAGCCTTGTGGAGGTGTACAATTTTGTCTCTAGTGTCTTTGGACAGCTCTTTGGTCTTGGCCATGTTAGTAGTTGGATTCTTACTGATTGTATGGCGTGGACAGGTGTCTTTATGCAGCTAACAACCTCAAACAGGTGCATCTAATTTAGGATAATAAATGTAGTGGAGGTGGACATTTTAAAGGCAGACTAACAGGTCTTTGAGGGTCAGAATTCTAGCTGATAGACAGGTGTTCAAATACTTATTTGCAGCTGCATCATACAAATAAATAGTTTAAAAATCATATATTGTGATTTCTGGATTTTTTTTTTAGATTATATCTCTCACAGTGGACATGCACCTACGATGACAATTTCAGACCCCTCCATGATTTCTAAGTGGGAGAACTTGCAAAATAGCAGGGTGTTCAAATACTTATTTTCCTCACTGTGTATATATATATATATATATATATATATATATATATATATATATATATATATATATATATATATATATATACACACACACACACACACACACACACACACACACACTGTATAAATTATATACACATACATTGTATATACACACATACATTGTATATAATACACACACTAGAAAGAAAAATTATATATATATATATATATATATATATATATATATAAAATTCTTAACCTTCTTACATACTTTATAGTTATACTTATAGTAGAATAAGTAATGTTTAATTTTACTTTATATTATTTTAATATTCTTTTTCTATTGTTCATGTTTACATTCAGTCGTTAAAAGCATCACCTGTATGAATGTGTATGTGTGAAATTTTTATTTGATTTTGACATACAACAATTATACAGTGATCAGCCACTGACAAGTGAAGTGAATAATATTGAGTATCTCTTTACAATAAAAGCAAATAAACAACCAGATCTTAATGTGTTGAAACCAGAAAAAAAACCCGGCAAGCATGAGGATCTGAGCGATTCTGACAATCGCCAAATTGTGGTGACTAGATGACTGTGACTGAGCATCTCTAAAACAGCAGGTCTTCGGTAGGTACCTACAAGAAGTGATCCAAGGAAGCACAACTTGCTGAAAACATTAATATCAGCTCTGAAAGAAAGATCAGAACACCTTGCTTTTATGGCTGATCATTGTATGTCCCTATTTTAAAAATAAGTGAAAGCCTGAAACCCATTTTTAACATAAATCAAAAGCGATTTCTACCAATTAACATTTTTTAAACAAAAAAAAATATCAAATGTGAATCAAGCAGACTGACATGTGAGATGGCCTTGCCAAAAGTTTATGCATTTTTTCCCAACTTTCAAACACAGTAAAATGACATTCTGTTTACTTATACTTTCTGTAGTATTTGGTTTCTGTGGAAACTGAGCCCGTGTTTAGTTTGAGCTAGCATTGTTAGTCATTTCGTTCATTCAAAATGCCAGTCAGATAAAGCAACACTTAAACATTTGATTAGGTTGCACAGCCTCAATCTGTATTTAATAACCAATCACTTGGTTGTCTTAGTGTGGTTTGAAAACATTTGAAAGCAGGCACAATTTTACAACTTATGTGGTTCCCAGTCTGTGACCTACTGTGTGGACTGAACAACTCCAACTGCACATTCTCCACTGATGACTACTTCCATAAATCTTGAACACCACCTTACAGTATATTAATCTTTTCCTATGTTATATAACAACAGTTTCTATGTGGTGCACTCATTAAAGAAGGCGTTATGATAAAATAACTGCTGTTATGTAGCTAATAGAACA
This sequence comes from Silurus aristotelis, assembly GCF_946808225.1. NCBI lineage: Eukaryota > Metazoa > Chordata > Actinopteri > Siluriformes > Siluridae > Silurus > Silurus aristotelis. The sequence goes on along the minus strand of NC_139576.1, from coordinate 13,301,406 downwards.
TGATGAAATGCTGTTATAAGAAGAATCCACAATAGGGTAGTTAGATGAAACAAACCCTCCACACCAATTGACAAAAACACGTATTATTTATCATGAATTAAACTGAGAATTGAGGCTCTAATGGCTGAATTTCTAACTGCTAGGTTACAAAAAAAAAAGTATAAACAGTGTATATACTTATAGGACTTTGGTACTGAATAAGAGCAAAACAGATCTTAGCAAGAACCAAGAAATCCTGAAAACCTACAGTAACAAAGCTCCAGTGGTGGACCGTAATAGTGAATGTAATTTGTTACTGTACTTAAGTAGCTTTTTCTTGCATCTGTATTTTACTGAAGTATTTCCATTTGGGGAGATTTTACTTCAACTTCACTACATTTCAAAGTCAAGATAGAACCTAGGTGCTGAACAAAGTGCAAGAGACAACATGCAAAATAGTAAAAAAAAAAATTAAACTTAACATAAAAGTAATAAAAATATACAATATCATAAAAGAAAGAAGTAAATTGTAAGAAACAAAAACAGAAGAAAAGAAAATAAGCATTAAAACACAACAAATAAACGTTAAGACGCAGACGACTAAGCACACCCTCTACTACAGAACAAAGGCTTTGGTGAATAAGTGGGTCTTTATTTTAGCTTTAAAGTAGAGAATCCCCTTTCAGAGGTGAGATCAGGAGGGAGGGAATTCCAAAGCTTAGGAGCTGCCACTGAGAATCACCCCACGATTTATATCTTGTTCTAGGCGCTTCGAGCAAGACATGATTAGAGGACCTGAGAGTTCAGCCATGGGTGCCCAGATGGATAAGTTCATTTAAATAGGTTGGGGCCGTACCAGACAGATATTTGAAAACAAATAAGATTTAATTATTGAATACTGCACCGGGAGCCAGTGGAGAGAGGAAAGGACCGGGGTGATGCGTGCACGCTACCTGGTACCAGTTAAAAGCCAAGCTGCCGCGTTCTGAACCAACTGTAGGTGATAAAGAGAGGACTGAGGAATGCCTAAATAAAGAGCGTTGCAGCAATTCAACCTAATAAATGCATGAATGGCTTTTTTCATGTCTTTTATCGAAACAAAAGGCTTTGATAGTAAACGGAGTTGAAAGAAGCTTGTTTTTACAACTTAAGTTACTTGTTTTGCAAAATTCAAATTGCTGTCAAATATGAGGCCTAGGTTTCAAACCTCTTTTTTTTTTTATTCTGGTGCGAGCCCCTGAGGTTAAAATGAGGCTGCTCCTGCGTACTAAATAATATACACTCATAGTGTTTTCTAATTATATTAGCCAGAGTTAGCATATATAGGGAGAACAACACCAGGCCAAGTATTGATCCCTGTGGTACACCATAGAGTTGAGGGACGTTTAAAGGCGAGATGTCACCCCATCTTCTCCAATGATTTTGTAAAATCAATTGTTACTTTTTATGAGTGGAAAAAAAAAATGTAAGTGGTCAAGCCACCGATCAGGGTAGAGCCCACGTTGTGTTTTGATTGGCACTTGGTAGTACCTACTTCACAGTTCAGCATCAGTTCAACAGCAAGCAGAACATTTTGAAAGTAATAATTGAAAAAAGAAAAAAAAAAAAAAAGTCTTGACTCAAACTTGCAACACCCGTGACCTTATTTGCACGATTTCTTTTTAAGTAGTTATGGTTTTAGACTCAATTATATTATTAGTGTTTTAAACATAAACCGAATTGATAAACAGTCTTGTAAAAGTAAATTATGCCAAAATAAGTATTTACTTTTACTCAAGTAAAAGTTTAAAGGGAGCACTTTTACCAGAGTAATATTTTACCTAGTGTACCTCTACTTTTACTCAAGTACATGGTTTGTGATCATCCACCACTGCACATCACAGACACTGGAGACAACTAAATTCTTAACATCTTTAGGAAACTGTCATACTGCCAACAATTACATTATTATTTTCTTCAATATCCATTTGAGAAGGATCTGTTCTACACAGCCCGATAAATGCATTTTAAAACGGAATTAGACACCCCCACTGAACAGAAATCCATCAGACTTGTGATTGCTGTGCAAGCTACAAACATGGTATGGGCACTAGGTCGAAATCCGGGTGTGTTCCTGCAAACACACCGAGAAACGGTACAGTGGCCACCGTACATCTGACCGGATGGAAGTTGCGAGAACTGCCTTAGAACTAATGAAATGAAAATGCATTCATTACAAAAACCCGTCTTATTACAAAATGGATATTTACAGTAACATTATTCTTGCACAAAACAGGAAAACTTCCATTAAACACTTGTGCATTTACTTAATCTAGTTAACAATAGAAAATCACTGGAATCTAAAGCCTGGTCGGACACCAGAGCAACTGTAAAATTAAGCCAGATATTTATTTTTAGTGCTGCATAGTCTTAGCAGTAATAAAGCTGATCTTGTTTACACCATCACAGAAATAAGCCTGCTGTATATTCTTTAGTAAAAACAGGCAACTGCAATTCATAGCATTTTTACGGACAGCTTAAACTAATCCTAGAGTTTTATGGGTAAGAATTTTATACAGACCAAAGCAATTAAACTAACATGACTTAACCCCTGGATCTATAGGTAGACAAGGCTGTGCCATATCTAAAGCATGCCAGCTCATCAATACATGTTTCCTTTTTTAATTCAGACCAGGACTGAGACTTGGCTCAAGAGCACAGTTACAAACCTGCTGACTCATCTCTGTGTTGCGGCGTGGCAGTGGGAAAAGGAACAAGGCCATGACGAAGCTCTGCGGGAGACTAGACATGTGTCCCCTAGAGAGGTATGCACAGAGACTCTTCAAGTAGCGTTACATCTTATACAAGAACTTGGAGCCAGAAACTATTATTATAAACACATGACCCAGTTACTCAGATCAGTCTTTTACCCAGTACCACAAAAGACTTGCTGGTTTAGGCACCAAACTGCATGTCCAGCAGCACTGCCACATCATGAACCACATGTATGCAAGTATAAAGGGTTATATTTTACCCGGTTAGTCAGTCTAAAATTTATTTTTTTAATAAAAACGAATGAATAACCAAAATCAGCACATTCCCACTTCATATCTGTAAATGAAAACGATTTACAATCAATCTGGGGTTTAATACTTTATTTTTCCCCTCTTTCTTCATACACATTTTTCTTATGTTCAACTTCATCCGAAAGTAAATTATAGTGAGGTAAAAGTGCTCAAATTGACAATGAAAAACCTCAAAACACCATGTTGACAATTTTTTTCTTCCCCCCTCCCAAAAAAAAAAAAAAAAAAAGGGGATTTTCCACATCTTAAACTTTGAGACATTATCATTGGCACAATCAGACAACACAAACCACCTGGCAAAGGACCCCCCCCCCAAAAAAAAAAAAACCCAAAAGAATTAAAATAAAAAAATAAACCACTTCCAGCCTCAGCAAAACTTTAGACGTTTGTCCAGAACACAGGGAAGTCCTCCCCTAGGTACAGGAAAACAAACAAAATGACATGCTTTCTGAGCCATAGTGCAACATTACAAGCGAAGCTCAAACATTTGTTCACAGACAGGAAATAGAATGTTCAAATGAGGAAACTGGAATTACAGCAGAAAAAAATAAAACCTATCTGAAAGAACAAAAAATACTTCTGCATTAGTATAAACACTATGCATGCATCCATTTGCTTTAAATTCCATCGCCCTATATACGATCAACCTACTGTACATTAAGCCGTTTAATTAGGTGCCCAGCCTTATCTAGAAGATCAACTAGACAAGGTATAAACATTGTATGGCAGCTAAAAAAAAAGGCTCAAGATGGTCAGATTAAGGAAATGCTGCATCTATGTAGCCTTCTGAATATTAGTGGATAACATCAGAGTAACAGGTACTTGGGTTTGCTTTATGAAATTAGGACCAGACACACATGCATCTGAGAAAATTAGACTATAAGGAAGCAGACATCTAAATACTTCATTGAATATATATCAGTCACATGAAAGTTGCACATCAAGCCAGATTGCAAGTTAAATTATTCCAAAAAACACAGCAACCCTTTGTCCAGGATCCATTCTCTGCCTCAACCGACATGTTATTTAGAGCTTATACACTTGATACTGCTACTCGGGTCTAGAAGGACAAAAAGATCTCATATGCACTTAAATTAGTGTGTGAGGTATTTAGAAATAACATGTCTGTACACAAGCTCTTTTTGGCGATGTTAAAAGGCTGATTGTCAGTAATGGAGGCTTAAATAAACTGTCAAGGTTTGTACGTCTATTACTGGAATGACTAGACAACTAGGTTTTAGAAAAGCAGGATGTAAGGAAGGACCAGCAAGGACATTACAATGTAAACTGACATTTCACAACACCAAAATGTCTAGATCCATAATATACATACTTCATACCCACAATTTTACTCCCAATCATAATTATAGCCTGCTTACAAAAAGCTTAAATTCAAAGTGTCCTGACCCAGGGGTGTGACCACAACTGGCAAAGGCTACAGTGACCCTTTCCCACCTCCCTGTCTGTGTGTGAAACAGATAAGAGGCTGAGCACTGGGTTATCTACTGTGTGTGTACGGGGGGGGGGGGGGGGGGGGGGAGAGAGCACAGATGCCGAGTAAGCAGAAAGACTTCGCAAGAAAATGTGAAACAGCTGTTAGTTCAGAATGAAAGCCTCCCCCCCCCCAGACAAATATAGTTTAATGATAAAGACAAGACTACAGGACATTGATGCATGTCAGTATCAAAGGTGAGGGCATGCAACAGTTACCATACCAGGGACCATAATAGGAATCTACCTAGAGCCACTGAAATGTTTCTGTGAATGGGGCCCTGCTCCAATGACCAGAAAAGGTTTCAGCATGCATCTGAATGAAAAGGCAAGCGCAGCAGACGCACATGTAAGGTGTTCGTCACAGCAGAACAACTCCACCCACCTCCCTCCCAGCGCAGGAATATTCTGCCCTGTACCTCTAAAGATAATTTTAGCGCGGTGCGACACCAGTTTGGAGTCTCGTTACACAGCAATGCAAAGCCTGCTAACTATCACTGCGGATTCAAGAGCACCGGACACCCAACACTTTAGCCTTTTAAGGAAAAGGGACAACCTCGCCTTCATACTCCCAATCACATGTACGCTTTCATTTAGAATTTAATTCCACGAACGAGTCACTCAGAGGCGAGCGTGTCCTCTCACAGACAGCCAACTCTGGCAGACATTATACTTATTAAATCAAACGAAGAACAAGTTCGCTCTGAAATATCAGCTGTATTGTCATCCGAAAAAGTGGGGGGCGCTGTTGTCCCAAAACTAGTTCGAATCCGAATCCAAACTAGCAAGAAATGCTCGATTGAACGACTTGCTGTATAGAAGAACTTTCTGAAGTATTTTCTAGAATAGCAAAAGTTTTTTTTTTTGCATGCCAACAATATACGTGGCTGAATCACACCCGTAAACAAATGCCATGTAAACCAATTTCAGCATCTGTACCTTTAACAAATGTGTAGCATTCTTTACCTCACAAGAACCCTGGTTTTGATTAGCTGAGGAACAGAAGTTGTTAAAATGCTAAAGCGGAAAGCTCTTAAGGATATTAGCAGCTCACAATGGTAATAAACAAAAGAAAAAGAAAAGAAAAGGGGGAAAACCCTCCTCATTGCACACTTGAATTTTCTGTTTAAGTTTGTGCTTTATAGGTCACCCAAAAATATTTTTTTTCCAATTTATAACAATTTTGTGTTTTTTTCTACATTTTCTGTTTTATCACAACAAGCAATAGCACTGTCCTTTGAGAAATATTTTTCTCCCTCGAAGACAGTGTTTAATATATTAGGGAGGAGTAAGGCACAATAAGAATCAGTTTGTCAAAAATTAATTGCTCAGATTCGGGACACAGGCAACAGCAAAAAACAATCTGAGAAACAAATTTAAGGAAGTCCTTGACCACGAACAATATAGATAATCCAAGATCTAAAAATATATTACTTTGGATTCATATGGTCTTGACACATTGACAAGAATTTAAGTGAACACCCCCCCCCCCCCAAAAAAAAAAAAAAAAGAAAAAAGAAAAAATTTAAACCAAGCAAATGTAGCCCAGAAAATTTGTCCTTTTCAAAGAGACTTTATGCCCACACGGGGAAATACCATTTATGGCAAAATAGTTATTTTTTTTCCTTCATTTGTAAATTTCTGCGTTAAATTTTTAGTTACATGGCAGCCATGTTGGAATGGACTGATTACAAGAGGCCACATAGTAGTTACTGAAGTTCAGGTCTCGAACATAAGGCGCTGGCTGGTAGTAACAGGTCACATTAGAGGCGTCTGGTATGACATTCTGTTCTGCGAGCACCCGGAACGCTGTGAGTGAGATGAGGTTAAGAGTCTGCCTCCTCTCATGTCCCATGAGGCAGACCGTGCTCTCGTTCACAACGCGTCGCAGAATCATGAGGTAGTCATACTTGCTTTTCTCCTCACCCACAAAGTGACTCTGCAGGTAGGCCTCAAGTTTCCTCTGCTGCTCGCCGATGTCGGGAAAATCGATGAAGAAGCGAGAGCACATGTAGCGCTCCAACGCTTTGAACTCGTCCTCGTCTGTCGGCTTAAAGTCCCTCACCAAGAGATTACAATATTTCAGCAAGCCACCTCCACGAATCTCCTCTGGCCTTTTGGTGGCAATCAACTTGTTCCTGAGGTGGTCTAGAGCGACAGCAAAGTCACCATACATGCTCTCCCCTGTCACAAATGGATGGAAATACTCAGACATAGGCTTATCTGTGCATTCATAATAGGACAACACAGGGTCCAGGATTATTTGGAAAGAGTCCACGCTAAACTCAAACTGCCTGCGGATCGAGTCCACAAACTTGAGCTCCACATTGCGTCCATTATTATTGGACAGTGAGATAAGGGACCAACGATCCTGCTCGGTGTACACTTTGACCAGTTTCTGCACATAGGCCTCCTTCAGAGTCATTTGTGTGATCTTCTCTTTGTTAACCCCTTCTGGCAGGAAGTCCAACAAAGTGCTCAGTACAACATCTTTGATGAGCTGAAACTCAGTCTCCTTTGGGAGATCTACTCTGAAGATGACATCCAGATCTTTGTAGCTCCAGCCAATATCCTTCACGAGAACATGACTGGCCGTGGAGCCGTTTAAGCGAACGTCCTTGACTTTGATGCCACTCTGCTCGAGCCGCTTGTGCACCTTAGGCATAATTTCCTTCAGTCGTACCTCCAGGGTGGGGAAGTTGCCCCTGCCGTGGACCGGCACCGGCTCACTTAGGACCTCATTAAGCCGACTCACCTGCTCCCAGGTAAGGACGCTGTGCGACTCGTTAATGGAGCTGCCTCCGTCATCAGTTAAGTTTGCCATCGCTTACACCTTAAACTGCAAAGAAGAAGAAAAAAAATATGCATGGGTAAGTCAGAGAATAAAAGTGATCCTCTACCACTAATACAAATTTAAAGAATACCAAAAATAATAATTTGCCTTATCAGGATTATCTAACAGAAGGGACACCTTATCTGGGGGAAATTATGATGTACAGTGCAGCAGAGTCATGCAGATAAACATGTAAACTTTGGAACAGAGACGTGAAGAGAGAAAGGAGAAACTTCTCTCTCTCTCTCTCTCTCTCTCTCTCTCTCTCTCTCTCTCTCTCTCTCTCTCTCTCTCTCTCTCTCTCTCTCTCTCTCTCTCACACACACACACACACACACACACACACCTCTCCAGGCGCTACCAGAAAGGCCAAGCAAGCTTTTCTTACCAATCGACTCAAACACGCAGGTTTCGGAACACCAAAACGTAGAATGATAAATCGTCACACAAAACACATGAACTTCAACCTGTTTAGAAGCATGCTCTTCACCCCCCCCCCCCCAAAAAAAAAAAAAACAACCCCAAGAAAATCGAGCACGCGCTTCACCCAAAAACGAGCACGCGCAAGCTTTTCACCATTACCAACAGCCCGCAACAGTTAAAAAAAATTACGACATAATAATAATAAATGACAACCATTGAAAACCAGGAACGGGGTTGAAGTTGCAAAGATAAAAGCACCATCGTTTCATCTAAACTGGAGTTGCACGCGCACGCACACACACTCACGCACACACGCACAAGCTTCACTTCACGAAAAAGCACGTGACACCAAAGCTATAGTGATTTCAGGTCCAAATAATGACAGCAACAACCCGGAACAGGATAAGGATCAGTACCACCACCAAAACACTTTCATTAGTGTAGAACCGAAAAACAGGCTCCAAAAGAGAAAAAGAGAGAGGGAGAGAGAGGGAGAGAGGGGGAGAGAGAGAGAGAGATCTCAGACCTGCCGTTGATACAATATCCACTCAAAGCAGTTGTGGGATGAAGCGGTGGAAGGAAAAAAAAAAAAAAAAAATCCAGGGACTTTATGGGAAGTTCCGGCCCATCCCAATCCAAGCAGCACACAGGTCCGCTCAGTCTCTGTATTACTGCGCCCACGGAGCTGCCTCGTTATTTATAAGCCGCACGGCATGTTGGGAAAAAAAAAGGACTAGCTGCTCCACCCTCTCAGTGACGCAGTCGTGTGCTCCAGCCTTCTCCGGTATTAATGAGAATCTAAGTCAGTACATCAGGTTAGACCGCTGATCCGGGTGGTGTTAGATTCTGGTTTAGGGTGTGTGCTGTGGTGGAAATTTTAGCCTGGAGGAACGGAGATGATCGGAAGTGATCGGAAATGAAGCAGCACAGCGCTCACACATTCTACTTTTAAAAATACACCAGACTCCGCCTTCTCCCGCAGGCAGGCAGGAGCAGCTCGCCTCTGATTGGCTGGCTGATGTTTTTTTTTTTTTTTTTTGCGTTGCCTAGTAACCATCCGCTTATAGTTAAAGTCCCTTTAGCTTCAGCGTGCATTCACTGCCACGTGCTGAACTGTTTTACCTATAATTATAAATAAAATCATAATATGTATAATTAAACCTCATGCAATGTAAAGATAGTGAAACTAAATCAGGTTGGGGTACAACAGAAAAGTTTATAATTGCGTTTATATTGCAATTAAAAAATTAAATAAGTGAATACATAGAAGTGTACATTTTGCAATACATTTTATTAGTAATTTTTTATATAAAAAAAAATACGTACGTATATATATATATATATATATATATATATATATATATATATATATATATATATATATATACTAGCTGAAAGTAACCGTGCTTCGCTACGGAAGGCAGAACGCTAAGCAATATGGCAATAAGCAGTAAGCACTGAGCAGGACTGGATGATCGGAGATCAGAACGTAACGTCAACAAATAACGTTCTACCCCTTTGTAGTACGGATACAGGGCAAACTACTTTGAAAATAATTTTTATCGTGCATCCAACATGTAATAAGAAACAATGTAGTAAGTTTCATGAGGATCCATACTGTTATTTCGAAGAGTTTACAATGCGTGAGAAATCGCGTTTTTCGCGAGTTAGCCGCGATCCAGGGTGAATTTTTTAAAACCCTTTCTTAGTGAGCACCGAAGACCCAAGAGGAAGGTATGTTCCAAATTTCATTGCAATCCGTGCAGTGGTTTTTGAGATTTCGTGATGAGTGAGTGAGTCAGTCAGTGGTATTTGAGCTTTTTATATATATATATAGATATATTCAGATGGCATATAGCAAATAGTGGTAGATTTTGCTAAAAGGATGGAAATGGTAGTAGTGAACAATTATTTTAAAAAGAAGGATGATCATAGTGTGACGTATAAGAGTGGAGGAAGGTGCACACAGGTGGACTATGTTTCATATAGGAGATGCAACCTGAAGGAGATTGGAGACTGTAATGTGTTGGCAGGGGACAGTGTAGCTAAACAGCATTGGATGGTGGTCTGTAGGATGGTTTTGGAGGTGAAGAAGAAGAGGAGAGTGGGAACTGGATTACCAGTAGAAGCATGGAGATATTTAGGATAGATGGCAGTGGAGTTTTTATCCAGGTTGTTCAACAGGATTTTGGAAGGTGAGAGGATGCCTGAGGAATGAAGAAGGAGTGTGCTGGTACCGATCTTTAAGAATAAGGGAGATGTGCAGACCTGCAGTAACTACAGGGGAATTAAGTTGATCAGTCACACCATGAAGTTATGGAAAAGTGTAGTGGAAGCCAGGCTGAGAGAAGAGGTGACCATCTGTGAGCAGCAGTATGGTTTCATGCTGAGGAAGTGCACCACAGATGCATTATTTGCTTTAAGAATGTTGATGGAGAAGTATAGAGAAGGACAGAAGGAGCTGCATTGTGTATTTGTGGATTTAGAGAAAGCGTACGACAGGGTGCCGAGAGAGGAGTTGTGGTATTGTATGAGGAAGTCAGGTGTGTCAGAGAAGTATGTGAGGGTGGTGCAGGACATGTATGAGGACAGTGTGACGGCAGTGAAGTGTGTAGTAGGAAAGACAGACTGGTTTATGGTGGAGGTTGGACTGCATCAAGTATCTGCTCTAAACCCTTTTCTGTGTGCAGTGCTGATGGACAGGTTGACGGACGAGGTCAGACAGGAGTCTCCGTGGACCATGATGTTTGCGGATGATATTGTGATTTGTGGTAAGAGTAGGGAGCAGGTAAAGAGCCTGCAGAGGTGAAGATATGCGCTGCAAAGAAGGGGAATGAAAGTCAGTAGGAGTAAGACAGAGTACATGTGTGTGAATGAGAGAAGGGGCAGTGGAGGGGTGCGGTTGCAGGAAAAAGAAGTGGAGAAGGTGGAGGAGTTCAGGTACCTGGGGGTCAACAGTGCAAAGTAATGGAGAGTGTTTGAGAGAAGTGAAGAAAAGAGTGCAGGCAGGGGGAAGTGGGTGGAGAAGAGTGACAGGAGTGATTTGTGATAGAAGAGTATCTGCAGGAGTAAAAGGGAAAGTTTATAGGACTGTGGTGAGACCTGTGATGTTGTACAGTTTAGAGACTGTGACACTGAGTAAAAGACAGGAGGCGGAGCTGAAGGTAGCAGAGCTGAAGATGTTGAGGTTTTCGTTGGGAGTGACGAGGATGGACAAGATTAGAAATGAGTTTATTAGAGGGACAGGGCATGTAGGATGTTTTGGAGACAAAGGCGAGGGAGGCAAGATTGAGATGGTTTGGACATGTGCAGAGGAGGGACATGGGGTATATCTGTAGGAGAATGCTGAGGATGGAGCTGCCAGGAAGGAGGAAAAGACGAAGCTCAAGGAGGAGGTTTATAGATGTGGTAAGAGTAGCCATGCAGGTAGTTGGTTTGAAAGAGGCAGATGTAAAGGACAGGGGGGTACAGATGATCTGCTGTGGCATCCTAATGGGAGAACTGCTGTGGCATCCTAATGGGAGAACATCTTCAAATTGGGACTATATGTGGAATGCAATGCTCAAGAAGAACATACCATACTTATATATATATATATATATATATATATATATATATATATATATATATATATATATATATATATATATATATATATACATACACATATGCAAACTGGTCATAAGTATGGTATGTTCTTCTTGAGCATTGCATTCCACATATAGTCCCAATTTACTCTTATAATTCCCCTCACTCTTATGGGAAGATGTTCTCCTAGATTTTGGATTGTGCTTGTGGACATTTGTATTTCATCAGCCACAAGGGTGTCAGTAAGGTCTACTAATGAAGGGTGAGGAGGTCTGGGGTGCAGTCTTCCTATTCAACCCTTAGGTAATCAGTAGGGTTGAGGTCAGAGCTCTATATCCACTCAAGGTCTTCCACTCCAACTAATGTAAAGCATATTGTCATGAAGCTTTCTTTCTGCACAGCTGCATTGGCCTGCTGGAACAGGTTTGAGGTTCCAAATTCAAGTGTAAGCTGTGTGTATATATATATATATATATATATATATATATATATATATATATATATATATATATATATATATATATATACATACAGTGATGTAAAAAGGTGTTTGTTACTGATTTCTTATTTTTTTTGCATGTTTGTCACACTTTAATGTTTCAGATCATCAAACTAATTTAAATATTAGTAAAAGATAACACAAGTAAACACAACATGCAGTTTATAAATGAAGGTGTTTATTAGTGAGTGAAAACAAGATCCAAAACTACATGGCCATGTGTGAAAAAGTGCTAAAACTGTGGTTTATCACACCTGAGTTTCATTATCCTCTAGCCACACCCACGCCTGATTACTGCTACACCTGTTCACAATCAAGAAGTCTCTTAAATAGGACCTGCCTAACAAAGTGAAGTAAACCAAATATCCTCAAAAGCTAGACAGTATCTGAGATCCAAAGAAATGTAGAAACAAATGAGAAAGAAAGAAAGAAAGAAAGAAAGAAAGAAAGAAAGAAAGAAAGAAAGAAAGAAAGAAAGAAAGAAAGAAAGAAAGAAAGAAAGAAAGAAAGAAAGAAATTGAGATCTATCAGTCTGGAAAAGGTTATAAAGCCATTTCTAACGCTTTGGGACTCCAGTGAAACACAGTGAGAACCATTATTTACAAATGGCAAAACATGGAACAGTGGAGAACCTTCCCAGGAGTGGCCGGATGACCAAAATTACCCCAAAAGCACAGCAACGACTCAGCCAAGAGGTCACAAAAGACCCCTAAACAACATCCAAAGAACTGTAGGCCTCACTTGCCTCAGTTAAGGACAGTGTTCATGACTCCACCATAAGAAAGAGACCTGGCAAAAATGGTCTGCAATGCAGAGTTTCAAGATGAAAACCGCTGCTGAGTAAGAAGAACATAAAGGCTCGTTTCAGTTTTGCCAGAAAACATCTTGATGATCCCACAAGACATTTGGGAAAATACTCCGTGGACTGACGAGACCAAAGTTTTTGGAAGGTGTGTGTCCCATTTCGTTTGGCGTAAAAGTAACACTGCATTTCAGAAAAAGAACATCATACGGGGTTGGTAGTGAGATGATTTGGGGCTGTTTTGCTGTTTCAGGACCTGGAAGACCTGTGAAAAATGGAACAATGAATTCAGCTGTTTACCAAAAAATTCATTAAGGAGACTGTCCGGCCATCTGTTTGTGACCTCAAGCTGAAGCAAATTTGGGTTAAACACACCAGCAAGTCTACCTCTGAAAGGCTGAAGAAAAACAACATTAAGACTTTGGAGTGGCCTAGTCAAAGTCCTGACCTGAATCCTACTGAGATGCTGTGGCATGACCTTATAAAGGTGGTACATGCTCAAAACTCTTCTCCACTCACTCACTCCACCCTGCCTGCACACTTTTCTTCACTACCCTCACACACTCTCCATTACTTTATACTGTTGAACCCAGGTACCTGAACTCCTCCACCTCTTCTCCCTGCAACCGCACAACTCCACTGCCCTCCCTCTCATTCACACACATGTATTCTGTCTTACTCCTACTGAGTTTCATTTCCCTTCTCCCCAGCGAATATCTCCACCTCTCCAGGCTCTTCTCAACCTGCTCCCTACTCACAACAAATCACAATATCATCCGCAAACATCATAGTCCAGGGAGACTTCTGTCTGACCTCGTCCGTCAACCTGTCCATCACCACTGCAAACAGGAAAGGGCTCAGGGCCGATCCTTGATGCAGTCCAACCTTCACCCTGAACCAGTCTGTTGTTCCTACTGCACACTTCACTGCCGTCACACTGTCCTCATACATGTCCTGCACCACCCTCACATAATTCTGACACACCTGACTTCCTCATACAATACCACAACTCCTCTCTCGGCACCCTGTCGTACGCCTACTCTAAATCCACAAATACACAATGCAATTCCTTCTGTCCTTCTCTATACTTCTCCATCAACATTCTCAAAGCAAATAATGCATCTGTGGTGCTCTTCCTCGGCATGAAACCATACTGTTGCTCACAGATGGTCACCTCTTCTCTCAGCCTGACTTCCAGTACTCTTTCCCATAACTTCATGGTGTGACTGATCAACTTAATTCCCCTGTAGTTACTGCAAGACTGCACAGCTACTTTATGCTTAAAGATCGGTACCAGCGCACACACTTCTCCATTCCTCAGGCATCTTCTCACCTTCCAAAATCCTGTTGAACAATCTGGTCAAAAACTCCACTGCCATCTCTCCTAAACATCTCCACGCTTCTACCGGTATGTCATCTGGTCCAACCGACTTTCCACTCTTCATCCTCTTAATCGCTTCAATCACTTCCTCCTTACTAATCCTATCCACTTCCTGCTTCACCAACTCCACATCATCCAACCTTCTCTCTCTCTCTGATTTTCCTCATTCATCAGCTGCTCAAAATACTCCCGCCACCTTCTCAACACACTCTCCTCACTAGTCAACACATTTCCCTCTCCATCCTTTACTGCTCTAACTTGCAGTACATTCTTCCCAGCTCGGTCCCTCTGCCTGGCCAACCGGTACAAATCCTTTTCTCCTTCCTTAGTGTCCAACCTCTCATACAGCTCCACCACCACGTCTCCTTGTCTTGCTTTCTATTTCCAGATGTTACACCAAGTACTTTTCTAGCTGCCTCCCTCATCACTCCTGCAGTAGTTGCCCAATCATCCAACTCCTCCTTAACACCAATGAGCCTCTGTCTGACCTCTACCCTGAACCTCACACTACACTCTTCCTCCTTCAGTTTCCACCATCTTATTCTTCTTTCAGTCCTCGCTCTCCTCCTCTTCTTCTTCGCCTCCAAAACCATCCTACAGACCACCATCCGATGCTGTCTATCTACACTGTCCCCTGCCAACACCTTACAGTCTCCAATCTCCTTTAGGTTGCATCTCCTGCATAGCACATAGTCCACCTGTGTGCACCTTCCTCCACTCTTATACATCACCCTATGATCCTCCTCCTTCTTAAAATAAGTGTTCACCACTGCCATTTCCATCCTTTTAGCAAAATCTACCACCATCTGCCCTTCCACATTCCTCTCCTTAAAACCATACCTACCCATCACCTCATATGAAATTCTCATTTGTGATCCGCATATTTGATTTGGCACATGTTTTACTCTGGATGCCCTTCCTAACGCAACTCTCCCCATTTACCCGGGCTTGGGACCGGCACTAAGAGTGCACTGGCTTGTGCATCCATAATAGCTGGGTTATTTATTTATTTATTTATTTATTTATTTATTATATATATACATATATACATACACACACACACACAATTATAAAACCTCATTCCTCTGCTCTATTTTCACCTCACTGCTCCAGGATTTCAGGAACGAGTTTCAACTCAGGTTTGTCTCTCTTGAAGAGTTTCCGCATATCCACCTGGTTTTCCTCTGGGTTCTCCAGTGTTCATCTTCCTCCAAGAAACATGTCTAAAAATTGAATGTGTGTGGAATTTTCTTAATAAACTGGTGTCTTCTCCATGATGTAATCTTGCCACCAGTTTATTGTTCCTAAGATCCACAGGATCTGGATGGACCATAATTCTAATTTGGAGCAATTACTGAACTTAAATGATCCCAGAAATTGTAGTAACTGTAGACTTCCACACCCACCTGGAGATTTATTAGCATTAGTCTCTTTGGGGTTGTGACTCAGTTTGTTGCGTGGGCGTTAATTGGATTGGCTGTTTACTGAGACGATTAAAACACGACTAGTTGCTTAACATAAAGGAAGTTTGCAAAATGTTATATTTGTACTTTTCAGCTCTTGAAATCTGCCAGGATATGTATCTGATCCTAAACCGTGGAGTATAAAAATGGGTGGATTGTATATGAGTGAGTGAATGAGTGTGCTTATAAAGAATTATGATTATCCCTGTCAACACAATTTCAACATCTATTAGATGTGGATTAGCCAAAAAATTCTTCTAAACTGATATGTACTTTTAAATATGAGTAAGCAACTGCTTCTTTCGTGTCTCTCATCTGAAGCAGAGTGTGCTTTCTCAGCATTGCTTACAAGGGAAACCCACACAGAAACTGAGAAAAGCAAAGGCGGGGGATGTGGTGATGAGGTGTGAAGAATGAAGGGAGAAATCCCCCTCAAAAAGATTGTAATAGGTTGTTTTTTTTTTGTTTTTTTTAAACAATTACACTTCTGTTCTACTTCCTGTCACTAAAGGGTAATCCAAAATTTACACCTACATACGCTGACCGTAGTGACATTTATTACATGAGCTATATAAGATTTGATGTTAAAGTTTAACACAATTGGGGGCTGTTACAAACTGTAGTACTTATTGTGTAGATGAGTAAAGCAACTGTAAATATATAAAAAAAAATATATATAATGACTGAAATTCACCTCAGGTAGGCCCTGATGGCAATACTTTTGTCATTTTTGGCAAAGGATTACAAAAAGCCTGGTGTGAATCAGGCAGATTTATTACTGATGTGAAGAGCAGTTTGTGGCCTCAGCAGCGCTAGAAGTCCAGGTGAAAACGAAACCAAAGCTTCTCACAAAGAGAACGCTCTGATACAGATATCTTCAAGGCTTATCCTCCAACCATGGGTGGTACAGTATCTGCTGAAAATAAGTATATAATCAGACCCTTTGGATCACAGTGAACAGCATGTCGCCTTCTTTTATTTCTAGCAAATGATATCCATATAAAGGGCAAGATCAGATAAACAAGGCTAACAAAAAGGTTCTTTAACACACAAACAGCTTAACAGCAGGGGCTAATGTAATGCTGACAGATCAACCTTTTGGCCCACTGGGAAATGCATTAAGGAACCCTGGAATGGAGATGAGACTTAAATGCAATGAAAATAAGTATAATTTAACAACACAGTCTCACGTCATGTTGTGATGCACTGTAGTCACAAATTTTAAATCTATGGATTCGTGTTCATGGACACAAATTTCCCTCTCTTTTTCATGTCATTCAGCACAACTGCCTCCAACTTTCTCCGTCTCCAACATGGGCAATGCTGACAGACATGCCAAAGGTAATCTTATTTTTTTCCAGCTTTTTTGACATTAGATAATAAGGCAGAAAATATACGGTAACGGTTATACTGTAACAAATGTCTCTCTCTCTCTAACACAATCTCCTTAACAATAATCATTATCAATCTTTAGTGTCTATGAATTATATTATATTTTTTTATTAAAAAAAAAAAAGTGTCTATGAACACGAATCAATTTATATCATGAAATGCCGTGAGACTGGACTGAATATAATGTCTTTTCATTCCACAGCATTTCACTGCTAAATTCTCAAATCTGGCCGAAATGTTGTGAACATTTTTATTTGAAAACAAACAAAAAAACATTTTGAACAAGTCATTTAAATTGATGTGCATGTTAGATGATGACAATCAACAAAAAAGCATTTTGTTTAACAATTAAGAGTAAGGAGATTTATGATCACCCTCAATACCCTTTTTATTAACTTCATGGTGCGAATGATTTTTCAGAATCATGGTTTTAATGGATAATCAATGTTGTGGTATGAGAGAAACAAAACCGTTTCTGCTATGCTGTTATTTTGCTAGAACAACATGCCTTGCTCTGATTCATTTCTGACGTCTTGCTGCAAAAGCTGAATTAACTGCAGAAATATTTGGTATACTTTGAGAGACCTTGTGGGCATTTATAAGGAGAAAAAGATATATTTTGTCAAATAGCAAGAAATGCAAACCAACACACCTAAAATAACCTATTTAAAAGTGTAAAAACATATATAATGCATTTTAACTTGAAGTGAAATGTGTTTTAAATATTGCAGTGTGGTGAAAATAGTTCAGTCGTAAAATACCTATGATGTCATTTTCCCTTTTTTTTCCAAAAAAAGAGGAAAAATAAGACATGGACAATCGGTTAATCATTATTGGCATACTGAGCAAATCAGCGGTCATCTGTATTCATGCCTCAAGCATCAATGCTCACTCTCAGATCCCATGATTAGGACAAAATCATCTGGACTCAAAGAATGGTCAGAGCTAGGCATATGATTCACAGATGTACAAAGCACAACAACAAAAACAAAAAAACTAAAGGGAGTGAAGAAAAGAAAAAAAAAGCAAAAAAAAAAAAAAGAGAGATGTTTTGTACAAAGGTGAAAATGTCAATTCTCAGGAGGCGCCGTACCACCTGCTGCAGCGGGGCTTGTCACAGAGTGGAAGTGAGTCACTGGAAATGCCACGGATGGCCAGGCAGCAACCATTAACACATTAAACACATGCTAGAGAAGGCATACGCACGTACACACACACACACACACACACACACACAGGCCATTAACACATTAAACACTCCACTACATTTGCAGATGTCCACGCAAAATGTCGCCCCACCCAATGACTCATTGTGACATATTCATAACCTTCTCCCTATGACCTCAGCAAAGACATCATGACTGTACTTCTTATCAGTGTCATAACTCTTCCCTGACTACAGAAACACTGCACAGGGGGAACATGTTCTGCTATTAGAGTTCCTGTGAGTACAAGAAAGCCACATTCACTGGCTTCTAAAATAGCACCGCCAACAAAATTGACAAGTTGGGAACTGTTAGAAGGAATTATGCTCAAGGAAACATCTTCAAATTCAAGACATGAACCACAAAGTTCGTGTTTCCCCTTTCCTCTGTATAACAGATGCTGAGGTTATCACACGCAAAGCGACTAATAAGAGAGAGAATGATAATGCTGGGAACCAAACTGAATTACCAATTACATGTCTAGAGAAGACCAGATCTTCCTTAAAGGATTGGAACTGGCATGGTTTCATCCTCCTCATCCTTTGATTGGTTTTATTACTCTCATCTTGGAACAGGCTCGCTGGCATTTTAAGGTGCACACACTCAAATAAAACATCAGGATGACTAACACTAAACACACCAATAAATCTGCAGACTATGGAAAGATCACTATTACCGTCATTTCCGGACTATTAAACGCACCCAAATATAAGCCGCACCCCCCTGAATTTTACAAACATCAGTATTTTGAACATAAGCCGCACCTGTCTATAAGCTGCACTAACTAATGAACTTTACACAGGCTTTAACGAAAGACAGTGTCTGTAACACGGCTTGTATCTAAACAGTAGCCTACCAAGAAAGTCAATGGTCACTGTCTCCCTCCTTCCTTTCACAACTATTTCTTTTGGGAGTTTATCTTTTGGCATCGTCGTGCGTTTAAAAATCACCACCGGTGAAGCTTTTCTCCCGATCAAACATCAGAGAAACATCATCCATATTTATGATGTGGTGCGGCCCGATTCAGTGGGAGCACATCTGATTTAATATAAAGAATTTCATTGGTTCACCTGAACCCATAATGCAATTTCATTGGTCTAATGTTATGGGGTTTAGTTTTTTGGTGGCATGAAGTTTGTGAAACTGGAAAAAACCCAGGAAAAATCCATATATTAGTTGCTTCATTGTTTAAGCCGCGGGGTTCAAGGCGTGGAAAAAAGTAGCGGTTTACAGTCCGGAAAATACGGTAATAAAACAACATCAACAACAACGTAAAATGATTCCTATTTAACATTTGCTACTTATAATTAAGAGGAAATTAAGACCTGAATTAATGCAGCATTGAATTCCTGACTAAACATTACTTCGGATTTGCAGAGTAACAGTTTAAATCAAAGAAATTATAAGTATGTGATATCTCTGTAAGAGCATATTTGGGGGTAAAAACAAACAAAACAAAAAACAGCACCAACACTCCAAAGACCCAGCATTTAAATGCAGGCAAAAGACCCATCTCTGATGGTGAAGAGAAGACGGCTTAGGGAAATGAAGAGCTTAGGAGGCAGGTGAGAAAACAGAATTAGTGAGATCGGTGTTGTCATCAACAGAGTGCACTATTGACCCACCTGGTTCACAGTGACACCAGCACTGGTGTTTTTGTTGTGTACATTTGCCCTGTGCCAACTCTCCTCCTTATCGGTCTTTTCGGTTTCTGTTCTCCTCTTCATGTTCATTTAGATGCGTGTTGACATCATTACCTTAAATAAACCCGTTCTCAGCTGTCCACTAAAGTTTTCACCAAAATCTGAGAGTTTCAAGACATACCAGTTGTAGTAGATTTGGACTATCTATTACAGTGTGCACACACACACACACACACCTGGCATACATTAGGCCGGTAAGTCAACAGTATGAATGTTTGGAGGCAAATATAGTAAGAAACTTGCTTAGGGATCTGGCAAATATTTGCAGATATTAGTCAGTAAGAAAACATGCATGTCATGAAGCTGCCAGACAGAACACTGTTTTTTGAATACACTTTTTTCTTTTTAAAGTACTCATCTGTGTGCAGCGATGTATTAACTTACCTGTTACATCAACAGAAATATTTTTTGAATCGACAGTATCAGACAAGCTGAAGAAGTATCCATTTTGTTTTAGTCAGTTTAGCAGTGTTAAAAGGTGTGCACATCTGTTCTAATGCAGTCAAGTCACCATTTCACAATATAATCGGTTAAACTCTGATTAAAGCAAACATTGTTACAGACAGAGAGATATTAAGAGTTTAAACTGATTATCAATCAAGGACAAAAACTAAATTCTAATTGCCTAAAGGGATCCTATGACAAACAATTTGTAAAAGATCTAATGGTATTACAGAGAGGCTGCTTTATTGATGTACTCTTCCATCTTAAACTTTCTATAACTATATATAACTTATATATATATATATATATATATATATATATATATATATATATATATATATATAAGGGACTGTGCAAACATTTAAGGAAGGTGTGGATGCTGTAAAGTAAGAATGCTTTAAAAATCAATTAACAACATGGAAAGTAAATGAACAGAGTGGAAAAAAAAAACAAAAAAAAACAAAACACCCTTTGCCTGTAAAACAACATAAATTCTTTACACAGTTCTTGAAGAAACTTGGCAGGTAGGTTGTTCCAAACATCTTGTAGAACTAACTGCCTCAAATCCTTTGGTCTCTTCACGTAATCCAAGGCGGACTCGATGACCTTAAAATCAGGGTTATGTAGGGGCCAAAAGTATTACTTCCAGGACTCCTTGTTTCTCTCTACGATAAAGATAATTCTTAATTATATCGTCTGTATGTTTGAGGTTGTCCTGCTGCTGAATACATTTTCTGGCAACCAGATGCCACCCTGATGGATGAGTATCTGCCATGTGTAACAATAAGGACACCATTAATTCTGACCAAATCTCCAACTTTACTTGCAGAAATGCAGCCTTAAACTTGCAGGAAACCTCCACCATGTTCACTGTTGCCT
Organism: Silurus aristotelis; assembly: GCF_946808225.1. Classification (NCBI taxonomy): domain Eukaryota; kingdom Metazoa; phylum Chordata; class Actinopteri; order Siluriformes; family Siluridae; genus Silurus; species Silurus aristotelis. Next base: position 13,280,259 of record NC_139576.1, on the reverse strand, counting down.
GGAGACACATTTTTTAACCAGTCTCCAGTCCTTCCACAAACAACTACAGCCAAATATTTTCTGACCTTGACTCATTAGTTCAATTCTTCAATTAAGTCCACTTCCAGCCAGACTTCTCCGGACAGTAAATGGATGTTCCTCAACCAGTTTTAAGCTCCTGCACAGCTGTTTCTGTTTCAGTTAATGACTGTTTTAACCTCCGTATGAATTTGATCATTAGCAGCTGCTTTGTGTATAACTGGTTAATCATACACATTGACTCTGATCCTACAAAATCCCTGTCTATGTGCATGTATACAAAGTGTGCAAAAGTAAGATTTAAAAGTCAGGGGAAATCACACACAATATCGATTTGGAATCATCTGTTCATGTACTTTCCATTTTGTTAATGGATAAAAAGCATTCTCACTCTACAGCATTTTTCCACAACTGCCTAAAACTTTTGCACACGACCGTATATAAAAACTTATATAAAAACACACTGGCCAATTTGGAACGAAACACCAGTACCCCCTTCTCCTCAATAACACAGTTATTTGATCAGTCAGTCATGTGGCAGCAGGGCAATACAATAAATTATGCAAATGCACATCAAGAGCATCACACTCACGTTAACTATGGCATGGCTGACTTCACTACTTCAGAAACTGCTGATCTGCTGGGACTTTTACATATGACAGTACCAAGTTTACTCAGAAATAAAATTCCAACCAACTCAAAGTTCTGAGAGGCATTTCAGCTTACTTCAGCTGTAAATTTTGATTTGCTGTATGATTTCTATGCATGCCTGCTGCTGCTGTGTGATTGGCTGACTTAAATAATTGCATTAATAACCAGAGGTACAGATGTATTATTAAAAAAACAAAACAAAAAAAACCCCCAAAGACAGACAAAGAGAGGGAAAAATACAGCTACATGTTATTCCCTCCACTTTATGTAACATCTTTATTGAATCTGTCACATTTTAAAGATATTTACAGTACTTTCAGTTCAGTAAAAATACAGAATACAGAACACAGCTCTCAAAATCCACCTAGTGGTCATGTTGGCCTGGGCTTCTTCCACAACAAAAACAGGTGACAGTACTTTGATATTAAAGAGGAAGAGACTGTAAGCAAGTGGGAAAAAGAGCTGTAAGTAAATAGTGCATCTGCACGCTGCTGCTACTGGCACCTGGAGGAGGGGTAAAGCAATGACAACTGCACTGGATGGAATCGTGGTCGAGGGAAGAAGTGGGGGGGGGGCAGAAGAGGGTGAGAAATAGTTCTCACCAGCCAGTACCAGTTGTAATGTGCATTACAAAGACTGCATACTGTTGTTCAGTGGACAAATTTAAGAGTAACCTCCTTGCAAAAAGACATTTTGAAGAATGTAAAGTTGGAAGTTGGTCTAATGTGAATTACAGCAGTGGTGGCCCCCTTCCTGTTTCTTCAGACTAAAACTCTCTTAATATCGCTCTCATCAGTTCAATGGCAGGCAGCGCAGCATGCAGTGGGGGGGGAGAAGCATATCCAAATGTTAAAAAGATTCATGATCTACTGACTGGAATGAAAATATATTGATCCAACAGCCATAAAACTCTCTTTAGTTCAAAAAGGGTGCAAACCCAATACAAACAAATGGCTTTATCATGAACATGTTAACAAAATCCCTGTATGTATATATAAAAAAAAAAAAAACTAAGACAGGACTTAATTATTTTATAGGAGATTAATAAAAATAAATGGTTCTCTCTGCCATGACTGACGTGTTTGCTATGTTTAGTGGTGAAATGTACCTGTTGGGAAAAAATAAACAAACTAAAAAACCCCAAACTGTATTGTGGTCTTTGAGCTGTGGTCTTTCTCTTGCACAAAGTTACTTAAGAGATACTTGAAAATGAATAGGTGAGGCCATAAAACCAATACTAATTCAGTCAATTTGAGTACAGAGCAGTGTGGATAAGAACCAGAACCCACAACCCTTTATTTGAGACTGTCTCACTGGTTGAAAGGAAACCGTGTATACTCATGCTCACTGCAATATCAACTGAGTGAATGTTTTTCAATTCTTTTTTTTTTTTTTTTTGGAAAAGGTCTTATGTGCAATGATAGTCCTGGAAGCAACATCTAATCTATTTAATGCTGCAAATAAACACAAAACTTCAGTCATTTCACCCACTAATCATGGCAAACCAAAAATATACTTGACTTAATATCTGGACCAGAATTTGACTGAAGTGTGCTGGCAGCTGATAGCAGACTAACACAAGAATGTGCACACACTCACACGCATACTGTAATCAGTACAAGAGAAGCCACATAGATCCCAGGGTGCCTCTGGCCTGTATTCTCTCGAAGACCGAGAGTGGGAGAAATTTCAGAGGTCACATCATCCAGCTGCTGCCTCCTACAGGTCTGGGTCAGAGTCCAGCATGATGGAGGCAAGGAAGAGAGTTTGTCCTGCTGTACTGACTAAGCAATGAAAGGCATTAAAAAAACAATAAGCCATGTAAAATCCTCTTTCTTCACAGAGAAAATATATATTTCCCGTGTTTGGTCGTTAACTGCAACGCATGACTGCCGCTGATTTGTTTGCTTAGCTGTGGAGTTCTAACAGATTCCACCAATGTCAGAGCCATGCAGCCAACAGATGAGTCACATAAGCTCTCTGTGCCTGATTGGCAGCTTATCAGAGACAGTGAAGAAAAAAATAAAAATACAAGAGACATATAGATGAGTAGACAGAGTCTGAAAGTGTGTCCTGGTCCCCTCTGCTTGGCAGTAAAAACCCAGAGTCCAGACGGCACAGTGGTTGAGCGGAAGAGACCCTCAACGTAGTAACTCCCGAATGCAGGTACCCTGCAGTCTTTCAGAAAAAGAGGAGGCGAGCGCACACACTCGCTGAGGTTCCTCTATCGCTATGCCAGGCTGCCAGGCAGGGTGACGTTGCCCAGATGCAGCACCGGTAGTGGATGAGCTTCCGTGTTGAAAACCCAGTTCTCCAAAGGCAGCAGATCATCACTGGAGAACAGCAGATACAGATACCTACAGTGCAGAAAGTATATTAGATTAATAGCAAAATCTCATTTATGTCAGTGAACATTATGCACTGACTGGTTCAGCTTTGTTCGAATTAGTCCTGCAGTGATGCAACTTCACCAGCAGGTGGCGTTTCTGGTCAATAAGGAGAAGGGCTGAGAAGTTTAGTGTTTGAATCTCTGCTTTTACTCGGTGTAATAACATCATTACTTTTACCATTCATCTATATGCAAATAAAAGAAACAGAAATAAATACTTGAGGGTCTCTGCCAAGAAGAAGCTCTGCTGGACGTCATCATAGGTAGGGTTGGAGGAGTAGACATCTTTAACTCCAGAGAATCCCCCGCTGACTCTGCAATATTTATCTATTGCCTGGAGGAAACAGTCACACACACACACACACACACACACACACACACACACACACACACACACACACACACACACACACACACACACACACACACACACACACACACACACACACACACACACACACACACACACACACACACACACACACACACACACACACACACACACACACACACACTTTTAGAAAAATAGAACACAAAGGACAATATATTCAGTCTCAACCATACAGAGGAGCACAGGAGAGTCAGTGTGGGGAAAAAACTAAACAATTAATAACTTTTTGTTTGTGTACAAAGCATCCCAAAATTGTAGATCCAACTTGGCTCTTCAAAGACACTCCTACATTCGCAGCAAAAAGACATAAGCAATCTGTGCCAATAAAACTCAACGTGCTGTTTTTGTTTACCTGAAACAACACTGCATCATACAGCTGCTCTCTCAGACTCATTTCACAGAGCTATGGACTGCATCTGGACGTACTTCCTTCCACATAATCCATTTAGCAAACAACAGCTAGGGCTATGTCTGCAATCTCTCTCACACACCAGAAACCAAAGCCTACACATCATACTGAGGACCCCAAACTGATCAGGCCAGAGTGTAAGCAGAACAGAGTTTAATACACTCAAATTATGTCTTTATATAGAAGCTGTGCTTGTTTATACTTTGTGTGAGGAAGATACTTTTCAATACTGACACAGAACAAGAAGTTACAGAAATTAATTTACAATTTCCCTTTCTGAAAACAGAGGAAAAAACACATTGATTGCCGGGGTTACCAAAGTCTAGATATATCTAAATCCTGGTATTGAAGTAATGTGTGTCAGAGAAGTATGTGAGGGTGGTGCAGGACAATTATGAGGAGTGACAGCAGTGAAGTGTGCCGTAGGAACGACAGACTGGTTTAAGGTGGAGTTTGGACTGCATCAAGGATCGGCTGTGAGCCCTTTCCTGTTTGCAGTGGTGATGGACAGGTTGACCGACGAGGTCAGACAGGAGTCTCCGTGGACTATGATGTTTGAGGATGATATTGTTATTTGTTTTGAGAGTAGGGAGCAGGTTGAGAAGAGCCTGGAGAAGTGGAGATATGCGCTGGAGAGAAGGGGAATGAAAGTCAGTGGGAGTAAGACAGGGTACATGTGTGTGAATGAGAGGGAGGGCAGTGGAGTGATGCGGTTGCAGGGAGAAGAGGTGGAGAAGGTGGTGGAGTTTAGGTACCTGGGGTCAACAGTGCAAAGTAATGGAGAGTGTATTAGAGAAGTGAAAAAAAAAGTGCAGACAGTGGCATTGAGTAAAAGACAGGAGGTGGAGCTGGAGGTAGCAGAGTTGAAGAGGTTGAGGTTTTCGTTGGAAGTGATGGCGATGGACAGGATTAGAAATGAGTTTATTAGGGGGACAGCGCATGTAGAATGTTTTTGGAGACAAGGTGAGGGAGGCGAGATTGAGATGGTTTGGACATGCCCAGAGGAGGGACATGGGGTATATCAGTAGGAGAATGCTGAGGATGGATCCACTAGGAAAGAGGAAAAGAGGAAGTCCAAGGGGGAGGTTTATGGATGTGGTGAGGGAAGACATGCAGGTGGTTGGTTTGAAAGAGGCAGATGTAGAGGACAGGGGGGTATGGAGACGGATAATCCGCTGTAGCGACCCCTAATGGGAGAAGCCCAAAGAAGAAGAAGAAGATATATCCAAATCCTGACATGACCAAAATTATTTTAAAAAAATATATTTTACAATCTGATCCATCAGATTTTAAAACAAATGAAAACAATATACACAGACTTGTAAACTCTTTTCGAATTGCCCTATGAGAGGAACTATTTGACTTCTTAACTTTTCAAATGCAGTATTTAAACCCTATCCCATTTCTGACCAGAAATGGCCACCAAATCTCTGCCCACTAAGATGATTCCAAGATGGTGAGTTCTCTAACATGCATTAAAACATGTTAGGGTACCGTTATCTCAGACACTGTGGTGCTGTGGCTAATATTCTATCAAGTCCAGGACATAGAAATTTCGATATTGTTTAAATCCAAGTTGAATAATTCACTGAAAACAACAACAACAAAAAAAACAGATTATCTGTCAATCTTTGCTGCAGATCAGCACCAAACAATGAGGGCAGTTTACGTTCAAACGTTTGACCCAACTTTCCTACTGTACTGTTAAATGTGAGTACAAATTCATAAATAAAAAAAACCTATTACCTAGTTTAAGTGATATATTAAACAGTAAATCTCTGTAATGTTTATATGGCTTCTTATTTGTCTTTGACTAAAATTCATTAAAAGCAATCCACCCTTTCTCAACTTTAGACTGTATGTAGCAGTAGGTTCTAAATAAACTGCTTCTTGTGCTTCCTTTTATAAAGACCTCTCTCTGTCCTGTTTAATAATTTCTGGTCTTCTCTTAAGGTCTGGTAAAACTTTTAAAATGCTTAACACTAACCATTTATCTTTTCAATTGTAAAACTGAGCTTTTTACCTTTCAGGCTAATGTAGATATTGAGAAAAACCCAGCAAAGATTATTCCACCAACACTTGACCTATCTTGAAATTGTCTTAGAAAAGACCAGAAAATAATTAAATAATAATTAAACAATAGTTTACATGAATTCTAACAACCAATTTATCAGGCTTAACAAATGTGTAAGAATGCGGTGCCCTATACTAATGACAACTTTAAGAACTTGCTGGTTCAAGACGCAAAGTGGGACCGGGTTTGTGCGTCAGAGCCGTATTTGAATTTGCAAATGTGTATCTGTAGGAAATGAAAGTTGGTCACTAAGTAGCTTTTCCATTCCTGTGGCCCAATAAACAAAGCTCTCCCGAGACTGCATATATTTGGATCTGGCTGACATTTTCATGTCTGGCTTGTGCATTTGCTATTCAGCTATTGTTTGAATTTTGGGGATTCCTTTATAATGTTTTGTTTAAATTCTGCTTTGAAGTTTAGTTTTCAGGTCTGTTTTGAAGACTCTAATTTTATTTACTTAGTTTTAGAATCACATGCAATGCTTCTGTGCCCTTTGCTTTCTTCATCATCTTTTTAAATATATTGCATGCTGTCTGCAAACTCAATCATGCCGTTATTGTTTACATTTCTTCTTTGGTTTTCCTTTTTTTTTTTTTCAGATCCTTGATTCATTAAATAGATTTATAAATATCACTGTGCTCAGCATCCATTTTATTAAGTACAACTGCAGATTCATGCTGTTATTTAAACATCCAATCACAATGCAGCAGAGAAGTACAAACAATATGATATCACCAAAGAGCTAAATGAAAAAAAGGGATCTCTGTGACTGTAGCCATGTTATGGTTGTTGGTACTAGATGAGAAGGGTCCTCAATAGCCTTTAGAGTTTAAACAGAATGGTGCAAAAAAAAAAAAAAAACTCTGACTGGGCGACAGTTCTGTAGATAAAAATGTTTTATTGATAAGTGAGTTTAGAAGAAAATGCCTATATTAATTCAAGCTACAACAGTATGACAACACCTTTCATCAACAAGTTGTGTTTCATCCTGCAGATCCTCCATGCACAGAAGGAATTTTTTTATTTTGTATGTGAATTTCTCAACTGCTTAAATACAACCACATGCCACAAATTTCACAGAAATCAAACGTTTACCCCATTATGCTGTTTAATGTGAACATTACATAAATATATTGACCTGTTTCTGCATGGTTTCATGTGCTGCTGCCTCATGATTGGCTGATAACTGCACAAGTGTGCGGTTGTACAGGTGTTCCTAATGAAGTGCACATTGAGTTTATAGCTGCGTACACGTTTTTTTATTTTTTATAAAAAGACGTGAAAAACGCACAAAACGTTTGTGAAAAATGTCTCCTCTGATCTCATACACACTCTAAATGTGTTTACTGTATATTCATTTACAATGTGGAATTCGACAGATCCAGCTCAGCTATGTGAATTATGACTTGCAATATTCAGTCCAATTCAAGATTTGTATTGAGGACTGGGCGTGGTGGTAAGGGGACATAAACAGTGTGCCAATTGACTAGGAAATGAACCATAATGCTATCAAGCCAAACAGAGCTGAGATGAGAAGATTGAAGATGTCTAAAGACTGAGGAAAAAGTATGGACTGACCTGCGCTGCCTCCCAGCCCCATTGCCTGTATTTGGGGTCGTGCGTGAATCTCCACATGTACCAGTAAGTCTCAATCACTTCTGGCCTCAGGATGTAATACTTCTCATTCTGCCTCACAGCAACTGCCTCCAGCCCACCGTCAAACTTGAAAGCCTCTGGACCGAGCTTGAGAACTGGAAATAAAACAATGATAAGAAAATTAAATAAGCACATCATCCAGGCAGCAGAATAACAAAGTAGAAAACTAGAACAGGTCCCTACGGTTTAAACCAGTTCTGTAGCCTGTTAGGGAAAAGCCGAACCAGTTTATCTGAATCAAGTCAGTTGGCTATTATTATTATTATTGAGTTAGTTGAGGGAAAAACTGCAGCATTTAAGATCAATAAAAACTTTTTGCATATTGAGTTAAACATATGGTGCTTCTACAGCAGGGGTGGCCAACCAGTCAGAGACCGAGAGCCACATTTTTGGCCGTGTTACCGCAAAGAGCCACATCATACACATGGGCACACCACATGAACATCACCCATCCCTTCCTCTCTCTCACACACACACACACACACACACACACACACACACACACACACACACACACACACACACACACACACACACACACACACACACACACACACACACACACACACACACACACACACACCTCTGCTTAGCCAGATTTATTGTAAATGTCACACACCAACATAATGACAGAAATTGACTCCTAAGTTCTAAGACCACAGGACAGTCATTTTCAACAATGAATTGTGTGCACTGTCTCTCACACACACAAACTCTGTTAAACCAAGTCCACAAACAAAAATATAATAATTTACAATAGCATTTTTCTTTTACTATGCATGTTACTTAGTGGGACTTTTTGCATTCTTTGCCTTAAACAATCCCCTTCAAATCTGCCTCGTATTCCGTTGTTGCCACTCGAAGCAATTCTTTCACATGGGTGTCAGTCAGAACAGATCGATGCTTTGAATTCACGTGTTTCAGGGTAGAAAACAAGGACTTGGTGGGGTTTTTTTTTATCTTCGCTTGAGTTCAATACGGTATTTTCGTCAAACGCGCATGTGCGTGAGATGAATATACCGTAGGGGTGGGCAATTAATTTTTACAAGGGGCCACGTGAGAAACCTGAATTGTGTCAGAGGGCCACACCAACAATAATATTTTAGGGATGCACCGAAACGAAAATTCAAATCAAATGGCAATGAAATCCATAATTTTTTGTGTTATGCCTTTTGCCTTGGCACCATCACTGAAAAACTTTCCTGCCTTTTCAAAAATGTCCTCTACAGACGGAGTGCGTATGCTCGGATTGACTTTACTTTTCTGCGCCGCGTTCTTCTCATATTTAGAAGGCAATCGGGATGTTTGGATTTCAGGTGATAAATTAAACCCGACGTGGAGAAACTCTTTGCAGATACACCCCCTCTTGAAATTTCAGCATTGCATGTTTTGCAAATCGCTCTCCGCACACCGCAGACATGTTGCTCTTATCCAGATAACCGTGTGCTGGCTGCGCTTTTTTTATTGCGTCATTACAATTGTGTTTCTGCCGTGTTGTTTAGGTGATTTAGGTATTTCCGAAAATTCGCGATGCATCGCTGTAATTTATAATTAGCCTCATGCCAAGGTCTGATATACCGCAAAGTTTCCCAGTAGGGGCAAGCTCATTTAAGTCTTAAAAATACCGTATTGAACGCAAGCAAAGCGAACACGCATATTAAAAATCAAACACACAAAAATCGATACGAACGTAAAAGCCGCATGAAACCGGCCAAAGAGCCGCATGCGGCTCGCGAGCCGCGGGTTGGCCACTCCTGTTCTACAGGTTTCCTCCCAACTCCCAAAAACACACCTGCTGGCTACTCTAAATTCTCTTCAACTGCAAATGAATGCGCACCTTAACATCCATATGTGGGCCTTTCCCAAATATATTGCCACAAAATGGTTTCATGTTCTTGCTATGCACAGAAAAGTTCCACAAAACAATTTGTTTGGTTTTTGTAAATCTCAAATGGCTTGCACAGAGCCCTGATCTCCACCCATAGAAACACCTCTGGGACAAAAAGAAACATTGAGATCTCACCAGATCTTCTGGCCAGACATTAGATTCCAACCTTTTTTGCTGTGAGGACAAAAATTTCCAAAAACACAATCTAAAATCTAGTGGAAAGCCTTCTCAAAAAATTAAAGCCTGCTATTGCAGTAAAAATAGGGGAACAGATGTCCAAATACTTTACTTAAGCTATATGGTAAAATAATGTAACTGCTTTGTTAACATTTGTAATATTAAAAAAAAAAAAAATTTTACAATTAAAAATACATAGAATATCAAAAGTGTCCACAACATATTCCAATAAAGAGTTTAATTACTCTTACTCTAGACGCAGTCTAATTACAGTAAACATATACTTATAAACAGAACTAGATTGTGTGAGAACTGAATTTGGATAGCAGGCACAATATGACTGACCTGTGCGATCGTAGCTCTCATGACATGTATGGGCAATCTCAGCTCCCAGCTGCAGGTAGTGACCAGCCTTGTCCCCAGGTGACCCATCAGCTCCTAGGGCAAACATGCCCCCAGCAAAGCAGGTCAGGTGACCCATCTTGCGCTCCAGGTGGCCGTTCTTCCACTCGCCAATGAAAGTGAGGCCTCCGCTGGACTTCCGAATGAGGTGACGCTCAATAGCCTAGTATTAAAAAACAAAAAAAACTGAAGGAAAAGAAGAGAGAATTCCCTACAAACAAAGTGTATTTATGGCAACGGGGCTCACCTCAATAGCGTCATCATATGTTTTTCGAGCCTCTGCGTCAGTTTTATCAGACATGAGCCAAGCCTTCAACAGATACTCATAGAAGCTGTCTCCAAGGCCTCCCACTGATGTGTGATCTATATAAATGTTGGAGTTAGACACCGGTAAGGCTCAAGGAGTTGTAACATAAATTTATTTCAGTCATTAACAATAAATTAAAAAATTAAAATCTCCTGGATCAAGACCAAAGATAGTCACTTGAATTGCCCAACCCAAAACCACATCCATATAAATCAGGCATGTGCTTGTTGGGACATGGATACATACATTTATTCATTTAGCTGATGCTTTCATGCAAACTTATGTAAAGCCAAGTCAAGTTACAACTGTTCTTCTGGGTGCCACACAATAACGCGATTATGATTCTTTACTTATACAGAAGAATCAGTTAAGTATATTATGGACGTTTATTCCTTTGCTGAATCCAAACCACGGGGTCTAATCAGATTTGATTGTACCTCACCCTGATTGTAATAAGGTGTTAAGGCAAGTGTATAGTAGTGCATGCGTTCATTTGCAGACACACACCAGCAATCACCTAATCACCCTTTTAAAGGCCTCTTCAAACTGTGTTTAACATGCTAAAGGGAATGTGTGCGCAAGACTGGGCCACAACAGTGATGGCAACGGATAATATCGTCTGAATGTTTTAAAGGCTTCAAGTACAGTATTGATTGAAGCTTCATACTAACAGAGAGAAAAGCGTGAAAGCAGTAAACATATTGAGGAAACTACAAATTATGTTTAAAAGGAACAATTTCAGCATAATAAAATTGGGATTTCTTTCTTTTGGACAAAAACACTCAGCACTAACGTCTTTAAATGAAAGCCGCTGAACAGTAAAGAACTGAGTTGATGATACGCTCAAGATACTCAGAATACAGACTCAAAATCGATAAAACTGCTGTACATGAATCAGCTCTTGTCAGTGAGGACTGGTGGAGAAGACATTATCACCAACCCAACGCCTACCTTACCCGCTAATGGTACTGTCAGGTCCCAAAAGCAAAGAGAGTGTGTTCGTTGTGTGTATGTGTGAAAGAAGGATAATGTGACACGGTGGAACAAGCAGTGGAGGGCTGTTATACAGGTGCCTTTAGGACAAAAGGGAGAAAAGAAACAGATGGCCGAGAGATGGCAATTCTTCTCCTGAGAGAGAGGAGTGCACATGGGTGAAGGTGGATTTTCCCGAATTATGGCCGCCTACCACTTGTTAAGTACACCCAGTATTTACACAAACTACACTTGGGAGAATTAACATCTCCCTTGTACTCACTCCCATAAACCTAATGGCTGTGCATGCACATAAACCCACACAAACTTACTAATTACACTGTTCCATTTCATAAGTGAACACAAGTGCACACAGAGAGGGTGTTTCAAGAGCGTGGTAGCATTTCTTCATGCATTCTACATAGGTAATGTGCTACATGTTTTAGCTTGCGTAGTGGTCATGTGTTTGTTAAAATCCATGGAACATGAAGAGAACAAGAAGGAGAGAAATAAATATCAGCCAGAGAGAGAGAGCGAGAGAGTGAGTGAGAGAGAGAGTGAGTGAGAGAGTTAGATAAGAGTCGGAGTAGAAATATGAGAAGTGGACAAATAGTTACATAAGAGGCTGCTTTTGCAGGCAGGAATTTACACAAAAAACAAAACAAAAGATATGATGTGAAAGATATGCATGGCTGTAAAATTTCATTTTAATTGTAAATGAATGTGTACATGTTTCTTTCTTAATAGACTTCCACCCAATGCAGAGTACATCCTCACCTCGCAGCCAGGACTTGCAGGATAGACTCTGTATCAACAACATTTACCAAGACAAAGCAGCTCCAGAAGATGAATTCATGAATTGAATGTACATGACGCACACAAATGAAAGAAGAGCATATGAATGTTTAACTGGCCACATTGTGCAAAATGAAAGGTACACGCTTCTTCAGTGCCTGACCATTCTATTAAATGTCTATTAACAAAATATGCAAAGTAGAACTGGTTGACCGATATGGGCTTTTCTGTGGATGATGCCATTTTATAGAAATCAGGGCAGCCGATGGCCGATATATGATGCCAGTTCCCCTCCTTCCCCTTCAAAGTATAGAATAGAATAGCCTTTGTCACATATACATTACAGCACAGTGCAATTCTTTCTTCGCATATCCCAGCTTGCTTGAAAGCTAAGGTCTAAGCGCAGGGTCAGCCATGACAGGGCACCCCTGGAGCACAGAAGGCTAATGGCCTTGCACAAGGGCCCAAGAGTGGCAGCTTGGCGATGCCGGGGCTTGACCTTCCGAACAGTAACCCAGCACCTTAACCACAGAGCTACCACCTCCAAATCTCATAAAATCTAAAACTTAATAAGACGTAATACAAATTGCTTAAATGAAACATTTATTAAACAACACAACCCTCTGCAATCAGTGGAAGTTTTGGTATCCGAGCCTACCTGTGTACCCTAAACTATAGTTTGTTGAAGAAAAAGTCTCTCTCTCTCTCTCTCTCTCTCTCTCTCCAAATGTTTGTTTGTTTGTTTATATATATATATATATATATATATATATATATATATATATATATATATATATATATATATATATATATATATATATATATATATATACACACACACATACATATACATATACACACACACACACACACACACACACACACACACAGTGCATGTATGTATGAATCTATGTATGTATGAATGAATTTATGTATGTATGTATGTTTTACAGGCAACAATACCAAAGGAAACATTTTGTCAAATGTTAGAAAGACAAATCAATAAAGTGATGCTTTTGCACTAGCTAATCATTATACAATACACTCATATCTGACATATGAACAGAGTGGGTTAGGTGTCAAAATTCCACTATAGTCTATTTTTACCTACCATTTTTTAACGATCAAGACTGAGCAGATTCCTCACACACCGCTTGCATTTTTGAAAAGCACTTCACCGGACAATAGATGTTTGATATTCCTTTCCATGATTTAGGCTCTGGTGGCCTATGGTTTTTGAGTAGTCCGATTTTCTGAAACGCAGCTGCAGATGCACAGGCTGCCTCTTAAAATGCCCACCCTTATTTCAGCGAATAGCACAAAGACATTTCCTTCTATTGTTTTGTAGCTAATTTTCACTGTCTTACCATAACTGTTGAAATGATCCCAAACACCCTCTTGTATTTGTAAACATGGAAGCGTGCAGTTTTGCCAGAGGTTTTCCTCTGGTACAGTGCTGCTAGAAAGGTTTTATGTTCTATGTCTATGGCAGAAGATGCCTACCATGTTACCATGCTTACCATGTCCCTCAAATTGAAGTATGGCCATCAAAATGTCTTGTATGTGTGTGTTGAATTTGAAAATACAAAGTCATCACCACAGCCTAATTACACAAATCCCTAACACAAAATACCATAAGCATATAAAATAAGCATATAATCTACCATACATGTGTGAATCCATGCTGGAGTTTGTAGTTTTCTATTTAGAATAACGTGAGAAAAGCAGAAAGAGGAGGTTACTCACGCTGGCCCCAGCGGCCTGTTCGAGGGTTCAGGTAATTCGGGTAGAGGCCATTAGGTCTGTCCATTTTAGCCAACAGCTTCCTGATGTGCATCACCTTGATATAAAAAAAAGCAAATATTAAAGTTTTGTTTGAAGATTTTGGACATACATAAAATAAATAGGCATTATGCACAAATTATACACACACACACACACACACACCTTTTGATAATAAGCAGGATTCCCAGTCAGATATGTAAGATGCACAAACTCCATGTGGAGCGTTCCAAACTCAGCCAAGATGCTACTCCCGGCCGATGCCCAGCCCCAGTTACGACCCACACCGCTAGACAGATAAGCGGAACAAAAAAAACCCCAAAACATTATTACTAAAATCCTTATTAATAATATTTATAAAATAAAAAAAGAAAACTACATACAGTATTCACTGTTTTCACAGTCTGTATCAACTCCCAGACAAACTCAACAGCTTTTAAGCCTAACCGTATTCTCCATGCTAAAACAAATTTTTTTCCTAAAGATGCCTGCCAAACAGTATAAATGCAACTCACACAAAATATTAGCCATGAAAAACATGGAAATGTCTCTTCCTGGGTTTTCCGCTCATATTCACAGCATGCTCTGCACATCCCAATTGGGTACAGCAGGTATGCATTAGTGTCTGAGGGGTTTGTAATGACAGGCTGAGTTGTTGTTTGGTGGATGGGGATTAATAGAATAAAAACCTTTCCTCTTTGGGATTAGACAAACCTTGAAGGTCTTTGGTCTCAATTTCCTTGGGACACTCAATTAATTTATAAAAGCTTTGTCAGCTTTTGATTAAGCTCGCTTCAAACCCAGGAGCCTAATGCACATTCTACAGGTGATGTATGCATTCAATAGATTAACTGCGCATTTCCATGCCTGCACAGAGCAAAGCAAATGATGTGGAAAGTTGCATTAAAGTGAAAAAGGCAGGAGGATCGACAGGTTTAGATTTTACACTGTGGACTAATCCAGAACTGCAGGGGGCAGATAGAGAAAGGAGAGGATTGAAAATGGAACACACACACACACACACACACACACACACACACACACACACACACACACACACACACACACACACACACACACACACACACACACACACAGAGGCATAAAAGAAGCTTAATGAAGGTACTACCTCTTGAGGTTGACCATGGCCCAGGGGATACCTGTGGGAGTGTTGAAGGCAGGAAGCAGCTTCTCAGCCAGCTGAACAGCCTTCACCTTAAAAACCTAACAGATGGATAGAACAAGAACACAGGAAAGACAGTGAGGGGCAAAACAGTTACGTAAAAACGGCAAAAGTAAAAACGGCTCTCTTTCCAAACACATTTATACTAAGTAAATAGGAGCCAACCATCAGCACGTCACTCTTGGGTGTGAGGACTAAAAATGAAAAGCTCAAAAGCTTGGTGCCTTCAACACGGGTTGTATGACCCTGTGAGGGCTGTGCGGCAAAGATAGTGCTACGAACGTAAACGTCTCTTGACCTCTGTGTGGGTTCTGAGCATGAGGATTGCTTCACGGTGGGGTAGAAAATCCATTTACCAGGTGATTTTTGTGTGTGCCAGATTAAGTAAGAGCTCTAACTCGGTTACTGCTGCTGTGTTCTTGAGCGAGCTTCATTTAAATCCATGAACGCAAGATCAGAAATAACACAAAATCCAGTCTGGCAGCTTTGCTCACTAGATAATAATGATTTTGGTCTAAATGTTGTGGCAGCAGCTTTATTTTTTAAACAGCGGTTTAGCATTATTCTTTTTATCTGAAATAAAGGGAATTCACCTTTACTGTTTACAAAACAAAATGATCAGTGGTACTTAAAAAAAAAAAAAAATATGAAATAAATTTTATACACATTTTTTATACAAAACCATCATACAACAAGTAAAATAAACTAGTATTTAACCCGCTCTTTCTTAGTATTAAGTAAAGCATGAAGATGTCTATAAACAAATTATAGAAGGAAAAAAAAATAATTCTGCTCGTTTAACCCAGCTTTTTATAATTTATTGCTTTGCACTGATTCAGCACAAACAACTAAAGGTAGCTTGATTCTAGAAAATCCTGATTTAAGAATAAGATTGCTACGGAAGTCTTTTTATAGATTTATACATGATTTCTTCTCGCAGCCTTGGCTCACTACAATGCTATGCTGGAGATTTGCTGCTTTGCCAAAATACTTAACATTGCTAAACAAAACTAAACAATGCACCCAAGAGGTTCTTCTCATTCCCAGGCTTTTCCTAACTAGATACTAGAGATGTGGAAATTATGAAAGCCTGGATCAGATTATGACCTGACAGATGGCTGATGCACAATATCAGCATTTAAAAGGTTTGCAATCTAAGTGTTGAGCACATTCTGTATGATGATATGGAGTTGGCCTGGTCGTTGCTAAATATGGGTAAACTAGTGTAAATAGCAGCAGGTGGTAGTGTTGGGCGATCTACTTAATATTCAGATCCGAAACACGATACTGTCATATGGGGGCGGGGCAGTGCAATAGGTTAATTATTTGCTCATATATTTAATAATTTCTGAACGTATTTAATAATTTTTCAACTGATTTATTTACTTTATTTACTTTATCTACATATTCTACTTATGTAATCATCTATTAATTTACAATTACTATTAATTTACTAATTTATTAATGACTCGACAAAAATTTGACTCCTTATCCATAATTCTGCAAATAAAGAAGGAGTCGGTTACCACGAAAAAACGCCACGTCGCTTTTTTTGGTTTTAAACCAGATGCAAAAGGCGAACCAGACGTCATTACTCAAGCAATCCGCAAATTTAGCAAAAAAAAAGCTGTATATCGGAACGAAAGTCTCAAAATGACAAAGCTGTTCTCACATTTGCGTACTCACCACCCCGCTGTGGTGCACAACCTTCATTGATGGTCAGCAAAGATTCAAGTCAACCATCCATCATCGGAGCTTTCGCAAAAAGCACCAAGTACAAACTAAACGGTAGCGGCAGCTATTTCTAAGTATATCGCGAAGGAGGTGAAAGGTAAAGTTTTAGATAACTACTTTATACGTTTAAGAAAACAGTATGAGCTGGCGGGGTGCAAGTACTTCGCCTACACTGATATCCCAGATCTCATTGCAAAAGATTGGAAAGCAGAAGACTTTCTCGCTGACCACAGACATGTGGTCAAGCATAAATATGACCCCCTACATGTCTGGTACAGTTCATTATATTTTCGAAGGAAACCGGAAACTTCACGCAAAATGTTTAGAAACAACATTCATCCCGGAGAACCAGATGTACTGGCTGATGCACTGACAGAGGGGACTAGAAGAGACAAAAATTTTGCATCGCTACTTACAACGGGGCCAATATTGTTGCAGCCATACGAGGGATCAAATGGCCAGGGCTGGACTGTTCTTTTGGCATCTGTCAGTCAATTAACAATGCATTCCATCACAGCTGGCTGAGACGACAAGAGCTCCGCAAGGCACAAGAGCTCGATCTACCTCAAACTATGCTTATAATGGTACATCAACAACGAAATCCTTATTTACTAGTGTTAAGTTTTCTAGAAATATCCTAATATAGCGTAGCCTAATCCTAATATATTACTAAAAATAATGAACCCTTTAATAGCTAATGGGCGAATTCTTCTTCGCACTGTGCTGCAGGGGTCAGTAAGGCGGTGATGTTATTGTGAACAGTAGGTTATAGATGGGCAAATTAATTGTACTTCAGTTATAACAAGGCAAACATCGTCTTGAAATCGCCATAGGCCTCAGCTTTCGGCAATATCTCCACCCTTCATCGATGCACGATCCTATCGTCTATCGCAACAAAAAGGTGGGTCTCTTCAATGCAGCTATGTACCCCAAAAAAACACCACCACCGATTTCTGCTTGTGCCCTAATTTAAAGCCTGCGGAATCACCGACTGCGAAAATTACAACAAAAAACAACAACGCAGATGACCATGTTGATTACCAAATATTGACTGTTTTAACAACTCACAGGACCAGGCAGCCAACCTCAGCCATCTTGTTTACCAGAACTGTTCGCAAGAATGAATTCTTAACTCTGCTCGCAGTACGTGCTGCATTTTCAGGATTGTTCCGCAATGCATTGCCTACAGGAGACCTGACCGTCTTGTTAAGGTTTGGTGTTGGCACAAGAGCTTTTTAAGTGCACAGATGCTGCTTTGATCCCACTTTAGATCCCACTGTCTTCGAATATCTGCTCATGTAGATTTGCAAACCTTTTCCATAATAAAGCAGGTAGAGCGTAGCAAGGAGATTCTTGTTTCCCACCTCGTGAACTTTACAGAATTAATCACCCTTTTTTGTGCCAGCTGAGAAAATTTCGATCTAGATCTTCATATTTTTGTGCAGTGCTTTGCAAATAAGATGTCCTTTTATAATTCTGCCCTTTTTAAATTATAACCTTTTATAATTTCATTGCTTTACACTGGTAGTGGTTTTCTTTGGCCTGCTAAGGATGAATGGCCATCAAGCTCTGGTTCTCTGTGTGTTCCACTAGTGCGTTTTAATGGTTCTGATAAAATGCCTTACAATGGCTTGACTAGAGGAATCCGATTTTAAGATCAGCGCATCACTAGTAGTGATGACTTTTACAGTCTGGAGTGCAGTTTATAAAGGCAAGAGAGTCAGCTTTGATTTGGCCTTCATGTCAACCCACTGCACCTCATACTGTCGTTAGCTGTGCTTATAACGTTGACTATTGTCATGTTCCCAACAGCCTTTTTGTCCCATAAATTATAGCAGAGAATGATTCATTCACTTCAGTCGAGCTTGGAAACTAACTGTAGCTACTTACTCAGCTCATTTTGGCTCACAATGACGCAACTTTAATGCATCTAATATGCTCTGGGTCTAAGAGACTGATATCCTGTAAAGGGAAAACCTTCTTAAGGAATGGAGATGTTTGAGAAACAGAGTAGAACTGTAATCAATCCGTTCTCCTCGCAGTCAAATATACTGCACCCTATCTTCTTCTTCCTCGGCGGCTATAGCTCAACTGTGGCACTTTAGCTCAGGTTACACAAAGGTAACAGCTGCACTGAATTGAAGTAGGAATGAAAACTCATTGAAAAATTTGCTCAACTGATAACAGATCATTCCCATAAATCCCTTCCCCTCAGAGGGTGAAAAAAATAAATAAACAAAGGGTACATAATTATCGTAATATATTTGAACAAAGGAGGCAATGTTGCACCAATAATCAGTGTTTCTTTATTCTTATCTAGATTTGTTGCTTAGTTCAAAAATAAGCATTGCGGTAAAAGATGCCTTTTGCTGCCATATGAAGCAGGAGATAAAACAAGTTGAAATGAGAACGTTATTTATCAGGATTATTAGTAGCTCTTGGACTACACACAGAGTCACATAAAAGCATCTCTTACTTTAAGTATCTATTCATTTATATACTTCTAGAAAGCAAACCCCCCAAAAAAATAAAAAAATCCCACATATCACAGCCTTTAAAAATAATTGTGTGTGTGTGTGTGTGTGTGTGTGTGTGTGTGTGTGTGTGTGTGTGTGTGTGTGTGTCTGAACGCTTCCTTCAAAAGTAAGATCGGGTCTACAGTAATTAACTCTAATAAAAGTTTTTCCATTGCATGGGCTGAAGGGATCGGACACAGGAGAGAGAGACTAAGCAGATGGAATTTCCACATGAGCACAGCTGAACTCTGACCACTTTCATGTGTGTTTTATTTCCACACTTCGCTGTTAGCTACACATACTCTGTGCAGCGAAACCCTGTGGGTGAAATAGCTTGATGTAGGCACTCAACCAAAGTCTTTAACAAAGCATGGAGTAGCATTCAGCCTTGAATTCAAAAGGCACTGTTCAGTTATATCACATTGTGTCCAGGTTCAGTTTGTAAATTAGAGCATAGGCACATGGTGCATTTTGAGATGTGATGCAATCTTGTGTTTATCAGAAAAAAATATATATATTTTTGTACTTAAATACTGAACGAAATTCTAGATAAAATAAAATCTGAAATGTTAAATATTGAGGAACTGTTAGAAGATCATTTAATCCATTCAATTGATATTAAAAAAGATCGCTGAGTTGTTTTCTTCAGCACTTTGTGGAAAGGTTAGGCTGCTGAGCGACAACATGTAAACGGCATTTATTTCCATAAAAGATTTCCCAGTTCCAGTTAACAGTTGTGTATTGGTCAACGGTATAGGTCTTTAATAACTTTCACTCCATCTGTTGCTTCAGGAAATTTAGAGCTGTAAGATTACAAAATCTGCACCATACTGCAGTTTACCTTCACACTAAAATTCAGCAATGATGTTTGGACTCAGTTCCCACAAGTACCTCTTCAATATTTTCGAAGTTAGGTCGGTGAGGGAAAAATAAATAAATAAATAAATAAAATCATCACCTCGTCTAAATTCTGCACCACTGAGACTGCCCTGATGAGTGCTGTACCCAAGTACAGAAGAGGAGAGCAGCTTGTGCAGAGATGTTGGACCCGCCTGTTTACTGGGAGCTCTCAGGCCAAGAGAGACCTCTTCAGTCAATTAATGACTTTAGCTGTTAATTACATTCAAGAGGCCCAATGCAGCAACGCATCTCTAAACACTGTAGTGTTCAGTTTTTTGTTGCTCATCATTCATTCCAAGACAGAAACTTAGATTAGGTGGGAGGAGACAAAAACCAGAAGGGCTAAAGAAGAACTGAAAAATGAGGAGCAAAAGAAAAGTTAAAGGGGAGAGGAAAGAGTGAGTAAACATCATCCATCATGTTGATGCAGACTGGTCGGGAATAAGCTGACAGGCAGCAGAGGGCCAGCATGAAGGCAGCGGTGCTCTGAGGAGAGTCACAAGAACTTTACGTCTAGTTAAACTTTCCACTTAATTCTCCACCATCACTGCCGTTCTCCATGTCCATTTCCCTGCAGCATTTTAGGAGTTTCCCCTGTTTTAACTAACTAACTCAGAACCACACTTTTCATTTCTCTCAAATCCTCTGATTAAGAACTTTGAGTTCCTCAGGTGTAAAAAATGAAAGTGCACATTTATAGCAGTAAAGAAAATTTCGAAGTGATCTGTTTTTCTGTGTGAATGGCTCCTAAATTGGCTCCTAAATAAATAAATAAATATATATATATATATATATATATATATATATATATATATATATATATATATATATATATATATAAAATGTAATAATAGTAAAGATAGTTTCAGTAATCATTGTTTACACATTTATAATGGAGTGACTGATGAAACTTTTTCTAGAGACAGCGGTTTTAATACTTGTACCGACAGCGACTGTTTCATAGGACATCACAAAACTTTAACACAACTGGGATCATACCAGTCACACCCATCTCACACAAAAAGCCTATTCTGAAAAAAGAAAAAGTAGATTGGCTGTTGACCTCGGGCAAAAAAATAAAAAAAATAAAAAAAATGCACATTCATGCAGTTACTTAAATCAGCCAACCATGTGACAGCAGCTCAATGCATAAACTCATCCAAATACAAGTACAACATTCTCAAGTATATTCTCATGTACAACCATCTACCAGTACATCTATTTATATATGGTACAAAAATCAGTATATCATCCACTTCATATTGTAACCTGTACTCTGATTGATAATCTGTTTACTGTAGCTCTCGTACAATGGCAATCGCTTGGGTTTTTACACATACGTACTGTAATGATCATTGATATTACGGTAGAAGTATTATATTACTATAATAAGTATTATTATAATTATTATATTATATTGATATTTTATAATACAATACATCATGGTGTGTTGCAACAGACATATGGTACTGCCGTAAATGCCGTCTGACGATCTTTACTAAGGCTTATTTTTGGGGTGGGGCTTAAATAACGAGCACTTTTAAAAATCATGCTAGGCCTTTTTTTTCGGGGTGTGTCTTGTTTTATGGTATGGGGAAACAGTAGTTGAACCAGCAAACACACAGAAGGAGGACAGATCAACTTCATTGCATTTTTCCACCCAGAGCAGAACTATTTGTGTATCCTAACTCAAGCCCACATTCCTAACCTCAAGTTAAAAGGAAACTAATGCAGTTATTCCACCTGGGCATATCACATTAAAAGCAGAAGAGTCGGAGCAAACCATGCACACAGATTTGCCAAAGGAAGATAAGAAAGTTAACAAAAAAGAGAGATAATTAACAGAGGGTGGGCTTGTTTCCACACAAAACACTACTCAGGTCACTGGGCCAACTCCACACACCCAGGGAATTTGTGTATATACACAGGACAACAAATATTTGTTATTATTCTAGTAACACACAAAAACTCGGTTTTTTTTGGAGAGCACTGTGATCCACCTGCGATCCACACACTCATATAAAGTGAGTCCTTAAAAAATACTGGTTACATAATTAAAAACTTTAAGAGCACTTTTTCGATGCCTTTCATTTATTTATTTTAGAAACATTATCAAACAACTTGGTAAATCTTTCCAACGCACCTGCACAAATCCCACAATAATATCTTACCTCCTGTCCAGAAAGGTAGTATGCAGCAAGCAGACCTCCAATGAAACGGATATTGACTTCAAAGACAGACACTTCTGCATTCTGTAGGAAAAGAAAACCAAGACATACATACTTCTGTCATGTAGAAGAAATAACCTCAATACAGTCACTTGGTGGAAAACACATTTTAAACAGGTGTGTGTGTGTGTGTGTGTGTGTGTGTGTGTGTGTGTGTGTGTGTGTGTGTGTGTGTGTGTGTGTGTGTGTGTAGCATGCAGTGAGCTGTTTAACTCTGGTTGAGAAGGAAGAATAAAAATGCACCTTGCCCTGGGCATGCATGTGTGCATACATGTTAATAGAGCCTGCTAAGACCCTGATTATTGTGAAAGAGTGCACTGAAAAATGAAGACTTTGGGACCTGTACACACATACGCACACCATCAGCAAAATAGCTTATGCATTAATGCATGAGACCAACCAAGACTGTGTCAGTTACTCATCGTGGCGATGCTCTGAAACTATTTTATATGCAGCACAACCTAAAATTGGTCATTCAATCTTGAAAAAGCCTCACAACATGAACCCACCTATCATCTCTAAAATAAGAGCATAGACACTTATACTCGGGCTGATGAGACTCATTCGCAATGGAACAAAATGACAAGGCCATGCTTGGCTTCTTTGCTTTCCCTTCTTCACCTCTAGTTCTTTGAAGAGGATCAACTCAGATATACGAGCTCTTCATCCAAGTCTATTAGTGCAAGCTTTTAGGGTTAATTTTCACAATTAATTGCGATGGCATACAGCCTCATCCATCATCACAACACGACCAGAGAAAGTAATACGTGCACAGAAAATTGAGAATAAGCACCACCAACATTGACTCATTACAGTGAAGCGACTGGTGCAAAGCTGATAAATCAGCTTTAGGCTCTAATGACACATGACTGAGTGCAAACATGAGCATACTTACTTAAAAACTTTATTTGATTGTATTCTAGAGCTGCTATTTATTATTCGCTAGAACTATTTATTATTAGTATATGGTTTAACAATAGCCTGGACAACTGAATATTCTATAAAAGATAATCTCAATATTAATGTTTTATTTGTGCTTATAGAGTGTGCTATAAACAAGTTCATTAAGTTGACTAGCTTGAACGTTACTGGTTGAATGATATGGCATGAATAAATCCTGCCGTGATTGAAACGTTAGATGCTCAATAATAAAGTAAAAAAATGCTCAAAATAGGTTTATGTTTTAAGAGTTACAGAATACAGCAGTGAGAGGCTCCAGCTGTGTCTCAGTCATTAAACAGATTCAGTAATTAGTGGAGAATGACATGCCCGAAGTCACAGCCTGAAAGAGAACTGTGTGCATCTGAGGTTTTGCGAGAGTCGCCCATCTTTCATAATACATACTGCATTACTACTAAAGATTCCAGGCACTGCTATTAATATACTGATCAAATATAGCAGTCCTTTTTTATTTTTGTGACTAAACACACACTCCTTATTCTCACTGACTAATTAAAAGACTCAAATTGTTTTTGAGAAGACTGGTCTTCAGCAAGAATGAAAGGGTTTTCATAGTATTAGACAACTGTTAGACTGATAGGCCAAACATTAAAGAGAGACGGCTAAAATGGATAAGTGTGTGTATCTCATGACCTCTTTGCCAGATATGTTTATTTCCCAAGAAACCTGTTCCTCTCTCCTTTCCTGTCATAAGTTGTTGAGCTCTGGCTGTATTACATAACCCCGTGATTAATCTTCTTTGTTCTCGAAGGCCTCAAAAAGATAAGGTTCCACCACTCTTTACCACTCTTTGATCAGTCCTAAATTTATCAATGTAATGACCTTCAGCTAGGGCTGCAGCTTTTTAGTAAACAAATATTCTACCAATCAGTCGATGAATATTCAACGATTAATCAAGTAATCGGATAAGTGCTTTTTATTCATTAAAGAGCAATACAAAGTATACGAGAGAAAGTAAGACGAGTCTCTTAAAATGAAAAAATAATTTGTAAACCTTTACATTTAATTGCTGAAATTGCATACAAGAATATCTGAGAAAACTAAAACCTATTTAGTGCATTTAATTGCCATATTATATCAAAATGCAAATGCAAATATAGAAATAAAAAATATAAAAATAAATTTCAAATTACTTTTTTTAAATAGTTTTAGAAAAAAAAAAGAAAGAAAAAAAAATAGTGTACGTACATGTATTTTCTTTATGTTTGAGTTTGAAATCATCCGAAACTCTGAAAACTTTGTTTTGTTCTTTGGCCTGAATCTTCCCACCCCTGTTTTCTCTTCCTTCCTCCATTTTTTTCCTTCTGCAGCGTCTTGTGTCCAGGAGTTTTATTTATAAACTTAGGCAGAAAACATGGCTAAAAACGTGCGTACGCCATTTTTAACGCAAATGTTATGATTAAAAAAAAATAATAGTAATAAACTTGACGGGAGAAAGTGTGCTGCTGTAAGTAAACTCTGAACCTCGTGTACGTTCATCGTGAAAACACATTGTGAGAAAGGGGAATTGGCAACACAGAAAGTGTGCACGAACTTTGCATGGAAAGTGGCGTACGCGCGTTTCCAGCCCCATTTTGCAAGTTTATGAGACCCCGGAGCGGTGCACAGTTTAGCGGGTGATGCCTCTATATTTTGCCTCGATGCTTTTTTGCATCGAGGCAACTACACGTGTTGATCGAGGAATCGTTTCAGCCCTACTCTTAGTTACAAGGGGAAAGAGGGCAGGATGCATATGGGAAAGCAAAAATAACCAAAACGTATGGGAAAGAGATGACTGGTAAACTAAACAGGCATTACTGCAGTTTAAGATCTATTTGTTCTTACTGCATATTTCTGGCAAATGTGAGCAAACAGAGGGTTTCTTTGTGGCATGAATCCATTCCCTTACTCGCTTATATTTATTAGCTCCTGCTAATGCTCTCTCTCTTCTAAGGCTCTTCTCCAGTGCTCTAGATACTATCCCTCCTGTCTACATTTTTTTTATAAAACTTGCGTTTTCAAAATTGAGTCCATGGCATGTCAATAGAAACAAAGGAATGCAAAAGAGTTACAGACTCATGATACGCAGCATACCGCATGTCAGCAGGTAGGCTGCATATTTCTCATTTCTAAGATGTATTTAATGTAAATGGACAATTTTATATTAACCATGAAAAAGAAGATACATTTCTATTGGTAATGTAGGCCATTAAATGTGTGTGAAAAAGTGTTTGCGTGTGGTCACTTACCACACTGAAGTCCAGGTTCTTTTCAATCCACTCCTGACCATCTTTAAACTCATCGTGGAGGCCCATTATGTAGAGTGTGTCCAGGGCATCTACAATCGAGGCCCCCAGCTGGGAATTACCTGCAAAAACAGAAAACGTCCTTAGAAAGAAAGCATACCAGTGCAAAATCTCCAGTTAAGCAGAGGCAGTAAATGGGGATAAGGTTTGGGTTCAAGACCACAAATGTAGAAAAGAAGAAATAGAAGGAAGAGGACAGGAAGAAGAGGACGAGGAGGAACAGGTTAATGCATGAATAATTTGTTCATTTTAATGCAGTTGTAATCAAAATTAGAAGAAAAAAATGGACAACAAAGAAAATAACATTAAAACAAACTAATTGCTCTATTGAGAAAAAAAAAAGAAACTAAGTAATTAAGATAAGAATGTGTAGTTATGAAAGGTTAGATAAGGGAACTTTTTAAAATAAACATTACTTCACATGTTCATAAATGAACTAAGATAAGTATAAAGCTATAGAGAAAATCAAAAGATATTTGAGCTGAGTGCCTTGTGGGAAAGAAGTTCTCTGTTTTGGAGCAGGCAGACTAGAAGCAGCTTCATCACTTCTTTTGTTTTGTTCTTGAAACATAAATGAATCTTGTGTTCGATGATCTTAGACCTCACCCTGAAGTAAAGCATCTTTGCTTATACAATCAGGCATAGATGAAGGTAAAAGGCTTTAAAAACAAATAAAAGGACTAGACTGTGTTGTATATCAAACAGAAAGCCAGTAAATATGTGACAGTACTGCAGTAATATGTTGATTGTTCAGGAAGAACTCTTACTGCAGCATCCTATGCAAACTGTAATCTGTAGAACAAGGGCACGGAACAGTAGAGTGTGTATGAGCATGATAATGTTTGTACACATCGTTCTAATACTAATGCTTTTCTCATCCTTGTAACCTTGGTGCCAAGTCTCAAATGTTTTCTTTCCTCCTGTTTTGTTGTGTATGTTAATGGCCCTTGCTGCTAGATAGTAAAACACTGATACATACCACAGGCACCTTTAGCTTTTTGGAGACATTACAGAGCCCTGAATCTTGTTTACAGCTACATCACTCATCAAATTTGTCTCTGACACAGGAACCAATCAGACCACTGCCCCAAACACAATGGTAACCAAACTGTATAGCAGAAGGACTTCAGCCAAAATATAAAGATTAATCCTTGATGAACATCTCTAAATGAAAGATGTTACACAGCAATCAAACTCTAATTCCAGGATCTCTTACATAAGATAAAATCAATGG
This sequence comes from Silurus aristotelis, assembly GCF_946808225.1. Lineage (NCBI taxonomy): Eukaryota > Metazoa > Chordata > Actinopteri > Siluriformes > Siluridae > Silurus > Silurus aristotelis. The sequence continues at coordinate 13,253,308 of NC_139576.1, read as the reverse complement.
TACATCCATTTTATATACATTACCAATGCAAATTGATCAAGTACATTTCTTTACGCTTATAATAGCTTTTCTATAAAAGTTTCCTGCAAGAGGCACCAACAAGCTGTCAATCCTCAGTCAAACTAGCACAGAATAGCACGCACACAAAAGAGAAAAAAAAGAGAGAGGAAAAAAACCATTAACAACAAACTGGAATCCTTGCTAGCTAACCAGCTTGCTTAAAAGAAAGAAAGAAAGAAATAAATAAAATAAAATTGCATCGACTTTCCATGCAACATCTTTGGGTCAGTAATAAACAGGCAGACGTAGAACAGTTACATTACAAAGCGAGTTCATGACCTGCCCGTCTCTCGCCTTGCCTGACTGCATTCTCTACCTTTATAGAGGAAAAATATTCTTTTTTCTTGCCTCCCTGGAATTGTAGCTTTTAGATGTAAAACACTGGTTGGTCCTGGGATCATGCTTCTACTACTAATTTAATAATATATTACAATGATCATCAGCAGCAATCCCACTTAATATTAGGTGCCTTTAATAATTATGTGCATATGTTAAAAAAAATAATTTGAAACAATTACCATGTTAGGTACAATGATACTAATTGTGTACAGCAGATGATTGTTTATGTTGTAGCACAAGTTCCACTCATGGTATAATACATCATGTGATGTATATCAGAGGCTGTATTATCTAATTCTAAGACCTGATGATTTTTATTATGCCATAATTCGTGAATTATATTAATATACCATATTGCTATTCTTAATTCATTTTTTTTTTTTTTTTTAAACCACACAACAAAACATTTTCTACAAACATTATACTGGCCATCAATATTCAGACTTTTTTGTTCTTCCTGTATGATTATTCTACAAAATATCGACATAGGTAATTAGTAAATGGTTAATCGATAAGCTTTATTAGCTAGTTGTAGATTAGCGCAATAGATCAATAATGTTAAAATACTTCAACATATGAAGGGTTTGGCATGATTACTTGATTGTTATGCTACTATTACAATTATTCCTTGGTTTTATGCAGGATAATGATTCTATGTTAAAGACTCATGCTGCTGTAGCCCTGTTGTGTTTTTTTTGTTTTTTTTTAGCAGCGTTAGCTGTCGAAATAGGGAGTGTGGCAAGCCTCTCTCTCTTTCTCTGTCCAATTATGTGGGAACTGCAGTGTTATCATTATTGACAGAAGCTCTAAATCACTCTAAAAATACCCAGCAGCCCCGGCCTCTCAGCTCTGCAAACCCTTCTGTTATGCCTAAACACACAACACGCAACATTACACACCTTTGCCTTTCAGTCATGTCATAACTGAATTTTATCTCAATTATGTTCTCGTTTTTGATATTTTACAATCTCATTAGCTCAATCATTTGGTGGACATAAACAAATTCAGATTCAAAGGGTATTTGTTGAGTAACATTAGCCCCAGCCCATAACCATGCAGCAATTAAACAGTGTGAGTACTCAGCTAGCATTCAGGCCTATGTTAGGACCAACATCCTCACAATGTCAGGTGAGCCTTAAATATCCTCAGAATCAATAAGACTGGTGTTTTTACTGCTTAGAGCTGTGCTTTTTATATATCTCATTCCACATTTCGTCACCATTTGCTGTTATAATAACCTCCATTCTTCTGGGATAATGTTCCACTAGATTCTGGAGTGTGCTTGAGGATGAGATTTGTGCTCATTCAGCCACAAGGGTGTTACTAAAGTCAGGCACCGATGTATGGTGAGGAGGCCTGAGATGCAGTCAGCATTCTAATTCATCCCAAAGGTATTAAATAGGGGTGAGGCCAGAGCTCTATAGCAGAAAACACAAGATCTTCCACTCCAAGCCATATCATAAAAAGAGGCTCACTTTGTGCACAGGAACTGCATAATCATGCTGGAACAGGTTTGGGTCTCCTAGTTCAGGTGAAGGGACATTTTTACGCTGCCGCATCCAAACACAACCTGTACAAATGTACTCCAACTTTGTGGTAACTTTTCTTTTTTTTTTTTAAGTCAACTTAATTTGTAATGTATCCAAATAATGTATGAATGTGTATAAATGTATGTATGTATGAGAATAAAATTTTTTTTTTTACATTCAATCTGGTAAAAAGCAGTTGGCATATCATAGATTAAAAGTCTCAGGTAATTAAAATGTCACCCATGGTTCAGTCTGTATTATAGACACCCAATACATAAAAGACAAAAAAAAAAAAAAAACGCTGCAATCTTTGAATTACACAAAACACTCAAGTGATGTACAAGAAACTGAAAGTAGCTCCTAATAATACTTTATAGAAACAGCTAGCGGCTGTGTAGCCATGCACAGTGACTAAGGAGTTGACAAGGCAGGATGATCAGACTCCCCAAAGAACAAGATGACAGTCCAGCCATTGTGAAATGAAGCTCTTTGAAATGCATGCGTTTTGGGTTATTACATCTTTGATATCGCAAGGACTGGAGACGTTCTGTGGATAGATTGGTAGGTGCACTTATCTCAAAGCTAGTTAACTTTTCCGACAGCCTTGAAATGAAAACCCAACATTAATTTCAAGCTTCAGGGCCATAGACATTCAGGATACTAGATGAAAATATTTAAGGCCACAAAATAAATTTTCAAAAGAATTAAAATATAATAATCATTTAGATATACAGTGGGTACGGAAAGTATTCAGACCCCCTTAAATTTTTCACTTTTTGTTATATTGCAGCCATTTGCTAAAATCATTTAAGTTCATTTCTTTTCCTCATAATTGTACACATAGCACCCCATACTGACAGAAAAACACAGAATTGTTGACCTTTTTGCAGATTTATTAAAAAAGAAAAACTGAAATATCACATGGTCCTAAGTATTCAGACCCTTTGCTGTGACACTCATATATTTAACTCAGGTGCTCTCCATTTCTTCTGATCATCCTTAAAATGTTCTACACCTTCATTTGAGTCCAGAAATTTTTGATTATACTGATTGGACTTGATTAGGAAAGCCACACACCTGTTTATATAAGACCTTACAAATCACAATGCATGTCAGAGCAAATGAGAATCATTAAGGTAAAAGGAACTGCCTGAAGAGCTCAGAGACAGAATTGTGGCAAGGCACAGATCTGGCCAAGGTTCCAAAAATTTTTTTGCTGCACTTAAGGTTCCTAAGAGCACAGTGGCCTCCATAATCCTCAAATGGAAGACGTTTGGGACGACCAGAACCATTCCTAGAGCTGGCCGACCGGCCAAACTGAGCTATCGGGGGAGAAGAGCCTTGGTGAGAGAGGTAAAGAAGAACCCAAAGATCACTGTGGCTGAGCTCCAGAGATGCAGTCGGGAGATGGGAGAAAGTTGTAGAAAGTCAACCATCACTGCAGCCCTTCACCAGTGGGGCTTTATAGCAGAGTGGCCCGACGGAAGCCTCTCCTCAGTGCAGGACACATGAAAACCCGCATGGAGTTTGCTAAAAAAACACCTGAAGGACTCCAAGATGGTGAGAAATAAGATTCTCTGGTCTGATGAGACCAAGATAGATCTTTTTGGCCTTAATTCTAAGCGGTATGTGTGGAGAAAACCAGGCACTGCTCATCACCTGTCCAGTACAGTCTCAACAATGAAGCATGGTGGTGGCAGCATCATGCTGTGGGGGTGTTTTTCAGCTGCAGGGACAGGACGACTGGTTGCAATAAAGGGAAAGATGAATGCGGCCAAGCACAGGGATATCCTGGACAAAAACCTTCTCCAGAGTGCTTTGGACCTCAGACTGGGCTGAAGGTTTACCTTCCAACAAGACAATGACCCTAAGCACACAGCTAAAATAACGATGAAGTGGCTTCACAACAACTCCGTGACTGTTCTTAAATGGCCCAGCCAGAGCCCTGACTTAAACACAATTAAGCATCTCTCGAGAGACCTAAAAATGGCTGTCCACCAACGTTTACCGTCCAACCTGACAGAACTGGAGAGGACCTGCAAGGAGGAATGGCAGAGGATCCCTGAATCCAGGTGTGAAAAACTTGTTGCATCTTTCCCAAAAAGACTCCTGGCTGTATTAGATCAAAAGGGGGCTTCTACTAAATACTGAGCAAAGGGTCTGAATACTTAGGACCATGTGATATTTCAGTTTTTCTTTTTTAATAAATCTGCAACAGTGTCAACAATTCTGTTTTTCTGTCAATATAGGGTGCTGTGTGTACATTCATGAGGAAAATAAATGAACTTAAATGATTTTAGCAAATGGCTGCAAAATAAAAAAGAGTGAAAAATTTAAGGGGGTCTGAATACTTTCCGTACCCACTGTATGTATGTATGTATGCATGTTTTCATGGATCACAGGGGTTATTAACCATCAAAAGAGGTTTAGAGAAGGACAATCAGTGAGCTGGTGACATGGTCCTAAGGCTACTGTAGCATAAATTGCTTATAGTTATTGTTGTTTATGATTAGCTTGCTGTGTAGCTACAGTCACTGTCCACCACCAAAACAGAGCGCAGTGTGATTCAGTTCTGTCTGGATAACTAGGCTCATGAATTTCATGTAAATGTTATTATGAGACGAACAACCTCCAAAAACATTTTTGTGGACAAGATACACCCACTTATGGCAACATTATTCCTTAATGGCAGCAGCCTCTTTCAGCATGATAATGTTTTTTGCCACATTGCAAAGCTTCAGAAAATATTTGAGGAACATGACAGAGTTTACAGTGTTGGCACTGCCTCCAAATTCCCCAGATGTCAATCCAACTAAGCATCTGTGCAGTGTGCTGGGAGGAAAAAGCAATCTACACAGGGCAAACCTTACAACTTACAGGACTTGAAGAATCTAAGGCTAACGTCTTAGTGCCAAATACCACAGTACACCTTCAGAGGTCATGTGGAGTCCATGCCTTGAAAGGCCAGAGCTGTTTTGATGGAACAGGGAACCTACACAGCATTAGGTAGGTGCTCTTAATGTTATGGCTGATCGGCGTATACACACCAACCTGTCAAAACCAATTACAGGCTATTTTTCATAACCACAGGGGATCAGTTTACTGGACATCATGGTCATGATCCCTCAGTCATGCATGATAAAGTGAGTTGAAATCTTTAAGGGCACTGATACAGCGAGATTGAAAAGCATTTCAGCTGCATTTCCCGCAATATATTTTAAGGCGATTTCATTCAATCTAAGCCATTGCTCATCAATTCAAGAGAAAATTGCAAAACCACTCAAGTGTAAACCCCAAAAGTGAGATGGAAGAGTGTGTTTATGTTAGTGTAGTGGGAGAGACAGGGGCAAGACAGAAGAGAATAAAAGAAGAATGTAAACCTTTCAAATACAACATAATATTTGTGTATATAGTTTTGTGTGAATATTAGTCCTTACTCCATTTCACACATTAGATAACGTTTATTCTCACATACATACTTAAGAGTAGACTCACTTGGCTTGGCAGCAGCCAACAAACTCAATTAATCCTGTAAGGAGATTTTTTTAAAAGGTTTATCTGAGCTAACCGCGTCTTGTCGAGCACTAACGCATCTGCCCTAGGTGACCAATTTTCCTCCATCATCGTCTGGCTTCCGGTCTGCATTCCCCACACGCTGTCCTTCAAAGCTGCTGCCAGACATGTAAGTGGCTTGATAACACTTTTTACTGAGTTACTGCACTCTGACGCATTGCTTAGCATTTTGATAAACTGAGTTGCAGCACTTTCATTAGTTTTGGGAGAAGGGACACGAAAAAAACAGGACACAGAGATTTAACACAGAGGGACAAGAAAGTGAGAGACATGGACAAGGAATAAGACTGTAAACAATGAGACAATAAAGTACATAATTGGGAAGAAGGGACTCTGAAGGCCAAAAGGAAAACTAAAATAGAACTGATGGAGGAGAAACTGAGGGACAGTATGTTGAAGCAGGATAGTGAGAGACAGGATGTTTGGGGCCACAGGACGTTGAGGCACGAGGAACAAAATGCAAGAGCAGAGCTAAGGGACAAGATGTAGGGGCAGGACTGAGAAACAGAATGTAGTGGTGGGACTGAGAATAAAAATGTTTGGGCAGGACTGAGAAACAGCATAATGGGGGCAGGACTGAGGGACAAAACAGGACACTGAAGGACAAGATGTTGGGGCAGTATAGAGGCCCAATTATCCTCACACATACACACCCCACTCTTCTTCTACTCTGTTTTCCCTTCCCCATCAATCATCTTTGTCCTCTCTCCTTCTCTGTACAGAACTGTATCCCTGGCTTCAGTAACTCCAGAACTCCTAAAAAGGCATTTATAATGGCTTAAAGAGTCCAAAATCAATAGGATTTCCAGCCCAAATCTGACACCAGCCTGTAAAAAATTTGATGTGAACGAGACAAAAAAGAGCAAAAAAGAAAACGTGATGCTTGGCTATGGCTTGGCGATCCCTTTCTACTGCTTTCAGCCAGCTCTTTAAATCTGATAATACGCCAAAACACAATTTAAAATAGAACAGATGAATAATCCATTATGAATCAGGGCTGCTTTATTCACACACTTACAAAACTAAAGGATTCAATAATTATTAATTAATATGGAATTATAATTATTACATTTGAATTCCAGGGTGTTAAAATGCAATCCCCAATATTATCATTAATAAGCATTTTCAGAAACAAGCTTCAAGTATAAATCTAAGGTCAGGGCAAAATCTAGCACATGTACATGCACAACACTGTGTCCTTTACACAGATAGAGTTTCCTTTTGAATTTTCTTAGTGATTTATTTAATAGTAAACTAACTGTCTAAAATAATAACATATAACTAAAATCACCCATTTCCAGTAGCAGACCATCTACAGATTAGCTTGTCTGATATTATGAGCTCTAATTTGTTTCTGAATTTTGGTGTAATTATTAATACATATTTTAATTGGATGTTTTGCTTATTATAACTATATAAAACCCTAATTCGGGTTATTTATGTATAAAAGTGCAATAAAAGAAGTCCAAAAGCCATATTTAGAATTTTATAAAGCTGCATGAGGGATTTCTTCTTTAAACAATTGACTTATGCTGAGTTGTATCTTTCTGTAAAACAAAATAAAAAATAAAAACAGCATGCAAGGTGAAGATATAATAAAATGGTTGCTGAAATGTGAGGGGTGTACTTATTTTTAAGATACGTACACCCCTCACATTTCAGCAACCATTTTATTATATCTTCTCGAGGGACATTAATATAGAAATGAAACGTGGATATATTTTAGTCAATGTGCAGCTTGAATAGCAGTACAGATTTACTCCTCTATAAATAACTCAGAATACAGCCATTATTGTCAAAATATCTGGCAACAAAAGTGAGTAATGCTGTCAAAACGTGCAATAGTTATGACATGAAAAACTGCAAACTATTAGATGGACTAAGAAACTTAAAATGCATCTATATCACAGCAACAAACAAAAAACATACAGAAACATAGTTAGACTTTGTTTATAGTGTAGTATATTAGCGATATAGGAAATATGTTAATTTAATGTGTACTATGACTGCATAGTTGAACATTTTCCTTCTGGGAAAAGTGTTCTCTCTCTCTCTCTCTCTCACACACACACACACACACACACACAAACAATATGGCAGCTCTATGCCATGGTTCTCTATTTCACAAACCACAATGATTGTACACTGCTACCTGGTGCAAAAACATACATATGAGAACATGAATGCAAATGAATTGCATGCTGTATTATTTAGACACTCCATGGAACACTTGAGTTTGCTCTATTTCCCTTGAGACGTGACCTATTCTACTCGGCCAATGAGCTCCCGTAGCACAGGACGACTAACTGCAACAGTCTCTCTACTGTCTGTGCTTCAGTATAGACATATTTGAAAACAAATATCTCAAATGACCACAAACAATCCATTTAGAAATATTATTTTTTGACCTAATGTCTGTCTGTCTAAGCCACAGAAACGGTACTGTTTGTTCTCCCGAGCAATTATAATACAAACACTGAGAAAACAGACTCATAAGAGGCATCGTTAAAAACAAGTCCAAAAGATCATGTAAATTTTTTTTAAGAAATCTGAGTAACTTTATTACACAATGAGAAGGTATCATTTTTATTTTTGTTTATTAAATAATGCATTCCCAGTTGACTACCTTTGTTCAAACTAGAGTCAGTTAAAAATACTCAAAACATTTGTAGTCCATCATGTGACAGCTTAACGTCTGTGCATTTTTATCCAAAATAGCCTACTAGAAAAGGGCTGGCTACAGCTCATGATGAAAAATGTGCTTAAGACATAATAATTCATAATGAAATTCATTGTCAATTTATCGATTAGATGGGCTGCTCAGTTTACGGGTTAAGGTGGCGGTAAGAGAACACAGACGCTTGCGGAAATAGCGGACAGTACAGGGTCAACCAGGAGCAGGAAAAAGTGTGCGTTCCAAGTCATCCAAAGAATGGAAGCATTTTATATTAAACGCAACAAAGAAGACTGTAACTCACAAGTTAACCTAAAAGCAAAGTTGAGCTTGTGTAGCATAGATGCACAAGCACATGAGAAGAAAACACACTGGTGTCTTGGATGAAGGTGAAACATCAGCACGGTAAGCAGAAACTGTAAAATCCTCATCATGTGAAAATTGTGTAGTTTAATGAAGTGCTATTTTGTAAACTGTTTGTTTGCCAATTTCGGTACAGCACTGAATCTGTTGTGACTCGCGAGCATCAGGTCACTAAATCTAAAAGTAGAAAATGATAAAATTTTTAGTCGCTGTTGTGGTTTGCAGCAAATGATTATGCATTTGAACACCAATGCATATTTTTTCCTTTCTTTTAAATTGGGTCTGTTTGTTTGCTTGTTGTTTTTATGTTCCTCTCTCTTTTTATAGAATTCGTTTACTAAACAGTAACTTCTGTTTTCGAATGTGATTTACTGCGGCTTTACTACACTCAAATGCTTGTTTTCAATGTTTGTATATTTAATTTATGCATATATCATTCAATTATTATACAAAATTTAATTAATAACAGTGAGGAAAATAAGTATTTGAACACCCTGCTATTTTGCAAGTTCTCCCACTTAGAAATCATGGAGGGGTCTGAAATTGTCATCGTAGGTGCATGTCCACTGTGAGAGACATAATCTAAAAAAAAAAATCCAGAAATCACAATGTATGACTTTTTACCTATTTATTTGTATGATACAGCTGCAAATAAGTATTTGAACACCTGAGAAAGTCAATGTTAATATTTGGTACAGTAGCCTTTGTTTGCAATTACAGAGGTCAAACGTTTCCTGTAGTTTTTCACCAGGTTTGCACACACTGCAGGAGGGATTTTGGCCCACTCCCCCACACAGATCTTCTCTAGATCAGTCAGGTTTCTGGCCTGTCGCTGAGAAACACGGAGTTTGAGCTCTCTCCAAAGATTCTCTATTGGGTTTAGGTCTGGAGACTGGCTAGGCCACATCAGAACCTTGATATGCTTCTTACAGAGCCACTCCTTGGTTATCCTGGCTGTGTGCTTCAGGTCATTGTCACGTTGGAAGACCCAGCCTCGACCCATCTTCAATGCTCTAACTGAGGGAAGGAGGTTGTTCCCCAAAATCTCGCAATGCATGGCCCCGGTCATCCTCTTCTTAATACAGTGCAGTCGCCCTGTCCCATGTGCAGAAAAACAACCCCAAAACATGATGCTACCACCCCCATGCTTCACAGTAAGCATGGTGTTCTTGGGATGGTATTAATCATTCTTTTTCCTCCAAACACGTTTAGTGGAATTATGACCCAAAAGTTCTATTTTGGTCTCATCTGACCACATGACTTTCTCCCATGACTCCTCTGGATCATCCAAATGGTCATTGGCAAACTTAAGACGTCCCTGGACATGTGCTGGTTTAAGCAGGGGAACCTTCCGTGCCATGCATGATTTCAAACTATGACGTCTTAGTGTATTACCAACAGTAACCTTGGAAATGGTGGTTCTAGCTCTTTTCAGGTCATTGACCAGCTCCTCCCGTGTAGTTCTGGGCTGATTTCTCACCTTCCTTAGGATCATTGAGACCCCACGAGGTGAGATCTTGCATGGAGCCCCAGTCCGAGGGAGATTGACAGTCATGTTTAGCTTCTTCCATTTTCGAATGATTGCTCCAACAGTGGACCTTTTTTCACCAAGCTGCTTGGCAATTTCCCCGTAGCCCTTTCCAGCCTTGTGGAGGTGTACAATTTTGTCTCTAGTGTCTTTGGACAGCTCTTTGGTCTTGGCCATGTTAGTAGTTGGATTCTTACTGATTGTATGGGGTGGACAGGTGTCTTTATGCAGTTAACGACCTCAAACAGGTGCATCTAATTTAGGATAATAAATGTAGTGGAGGTGGACATTTTAAAGGCAGACTAACAGGTCTTTGAGGGTCAGAATTCTAGCTGATAGACAGGTGTTCAAATACTTATTTGCAGCTGTATCATACAAATAAATAGTTTAAAAATCATATATTGTGATTTCTGGATTTTTTTTATTTTTATTATGTCTCTTACAGTGGACATGCACCTACGATGACAATTTCAGACCCCTCCATGATTTCTAAGTGGGGGAACTTGCAAAATAGCAGTGTGTTCAAATACTTATTTTCCTCACTGTATACATTCTAGATGCTTATATATTCTCAAATGTACAAAATGGATATGTATTCTTTTAGGCAAAAAGGTTCAAAACAATATTGTATTATATTTTATATTGACCATTTTAGTTGTCATCTTACTATCTGCAAAATACAATATAAATGTTGGTTTACACAAATCGCTTCACCTTGGATACTTAAATGCTGTTTTTCTTTTTTTTTTTTTTTTTTATTTACAGAAAGAAAAAAACTCAGCATGAGTGAATTGAGAAGGAGAAATCCCTCAAGCACTCCTCAACAAGCAGCCACTATAAGCTTTAAAATGTCTAAATTCAAGATAATTAAACTCAATATGTGGTTTTTGCATTTATTAAATACACTGTTGTACATAAATAACTTGAATTAGGGTTTTAAATAGTTATAATAAGCAAAACATAAAAGAAAAAAAAATTTACCCGACTAATCGAAAGAAGGAAATATAAAAATAATCGCCCAATTAATCGATTATTAAAATAATCGCTAGTTGCAGCCCTACAGTACAAGAAACCACTGAATATCTTCCCATGTTGTTTTGCCCGTCAGACAGAATGAACAAGAGAAATCACATGGCTCATTAAGAAAATATTAACCATCTAGGGAAGGCAATTTCACAAGAAGCAAAGAAAAGCGTGAGTTATTGGAGATTTTCCTGAAAAATCCTAAGGGGATGGAAAGGAATTATGCAAATGAGTTTCAGGATATTAAAACTGAATGAAACAAATGAGAGAGAGAAAATGGTTGTGGGAAAAGGTGGGATGGGCCACTGTCAGCTCCTTTCCACATTCTCCAGTTACATCGTCCACTTCACTTCTCCACCCTTTTTTTCTTTTCACCTTCCAAACCCTTATTCTCATTCATCTCGCAATTCTCTATTCCTTTCTCATCCAAGCAGCACATTTTCAACGTCATATAAGCCTTAACACTCGGGATGAGCTGCATCTCACTGCCAAACACCATCAATCGCCTACCCCAGAGGTGCTCCTTATGCCAATCAGTCCTGTTCTTCCACTTCTATTTTATCCAGTGTTAATAAATAAGCGCACAGCTCTCCCTCATCAGTAGAGTTTAAGTCACATGGGCGCTTTCTCTCTCTCTCTCTCTCTCTCTCTCTCTCTCTCTCTCTCTCTCGCTTTGCTATGTAGGGTGTGAACCACATTAATGTGCAAACACTCATCTGAAAGCAGATTCTTCACGTATTCTGAAAACAGTCTGAAGAGCTAATAAATGCAGCTGTGGGTATGAGTATTACCTGAGGAGTAAAGATCAGAATCCGTCTCAAAACTTTAAGTCCATAATTCATTAGCATCACATCAGTCAGTCAGCCTGCATTAATCAAACAAGCCCAGATTTGTAGAGGGGGTTGGGAGGGATTGTGTGGGTGTAGAAAGTCTGAAAATATATAGTACTATGTTTTGAAATATAGCTGTGTTTGTGTACTAGGCTAATCTATGAAATCTGACTCCAGTCTCCTATGAGAGCATGTTCCCAGTAAACAAACCACTTATTATCCAGTCTTTGTGCCATCGACTCAACATGTACAATGCAGACCTTGAATGGCTATCGGTAAAATATTTGTCTGCTTTATGTCAGCTATCCTCTGTCAGGCACCATTCAGCCCTGTGTGAGTCATTTACAAGGGAGATAATCTTACAAACACTCAAATGACCCCCCCAACTGCTGTGCCTGTCTGTAGCACTCACAGTCTTATTCACATTACTTTTCTATGAAAGAGCTCAAACTGCTTTCACCGATGCCTGGAAAAGAGCAACAAAGTATTTTCGTCGCTCATCTCTTCAGCTGAGACCTTATCCAGACACACACACACTTCAGAGCCATACTGTGAAATTACATTATTTCAATAATATGCTCCCTTTGCTATTTTTATCATCAGCAAGCAACAGATGCAAATAAACACAGGCATATACATATGTATTTATTCTGGGTAGTTCTTAAAGTATATCAGGGCAATTATTGGTATTATCTAATAGAAAATGCATATCTTTACATACTGATTGAGATTATAGGCTTATATTTATAAATAGTATTTAACATTTATAAAGGTTCTGTACACACACGTGTCTTTACTATACTGTTGAAGACTGCCTTTCATTACTTTAATTAATAATTTCCCTAACCAATGCTATGTATATTCCTACCAGTATAGATTTACTCAACATACAGCCATTATTGTCAAAATTGTCAACACAGATTTTTACTATGCTCCACACATAAAACGAAAAGGATTGCATACATGTACGGTTATACCCCTAACACACACACACACACACACACACACACACATACAGAGTACTCCTCTCCCATATGGAAAGACTCCAGAAAAAGAGCTATTAGCGCAGATGCTCATTAATTATGAAAGTAATCTGTGAGAACTAAATTACTCATTTTCAGTCTCCTCCTCTCTTTTATAGTATTCACCTATGGGAACAAACTAGCAGCCATGTTTAAAACAAGACTTCCAGAGAAAGCAATACATGCAACATTCCTACAAAAACAAGAGCTTTCACAAGCTTTAGAAATCTAAACTTAAATTTCCAAAATACACACATAATAGCTTTAACCCGGTCACCATTATCAGGGAAAAACAGCTGGAGAGCTTGACAACAGCCCTCGAAATAAATGATTAAGTGGGGAAACGGGGTTTTGCATGTGTATATGCTTGTAACGTCCTTATCATTTCGAGACACGGAAATGGCTGTGTAGAAAAAGGGTGCTAACAAGTTTGCACGGGCATCGCTTTTCACTTTGACCAGAGCTATTTCCATGCAAATGAGGGGACAAATCTGTGGATACAGCATGTTTTAGAGTAATTGGGAAACGGGTGTAGCTCACTTACCAAATATATTTGTGGAATGTCCTTTCTTGGCAATGGGTTTGAGCTCATTGTGTCCCCAGCCGTACTGCCTGTAGCTGTCCCACGCGTGCTTCATCATCTAGTGAGCCACAGATACAAGAGAAGCGTTAGTAAGCCTCATGAATATAAAGCAGTGTCTCAGCACAGTTTGACATACAAACACAATAGGTGTCCCAACCGGGGTCAAAAACGCAATGATAACGAGATGACGTAGGTCCTTGATCCTCCAGGACATTCTTGTGGCAATATCCTTTCGCATGCTCAGACAAAGGTGGCCCCGTATGAGCTTCTCTCATTTCATGCAACAGTTCACATTTAAAGCAGTTAAATGAAAGTGGAGCTTCTCTGGAATGTGCAGTGATGCGTTTTAGGAAGCAGGTCATAGGGGAAATACACAGGCTTTGATGATACACTTGGAGAATCTGCAATCAAAGATGTTCTTTACTCAACGGCCCATGCTGTGGCTATAACTCTGTTTGGTACACTATCTTTCTTCTGGCAGAACATCAGCCACAGGGAGTATAGCAGTTAGTTTTACTACCCTGTGTGTGTAGGTGTGTTTCTGGAAGGTAAAGGATAAAGTAGACCTGTGTGTTTTGCATCAGCGCTGCTATGACTAGTCATGTCTTCCTTCTCCATATGTTCAACTGGGGGGGAAAAAAGAAGCGCCATTCGATTCTGTTTTTACCTCCATGTCACTGACATCAAACACTGATGCAACGCTGTATCTTTACACACAACGCACACCCACAAATACAAAAAGCAAACGACTAGACGTGGAGCCATAAATACACCATAACAGAATAACCCCCCCCCTCCATGATGACATAAATATATATATGCATATAAACAAATAGTCTCCATCCATATGAGATCAAATCCTCAATCCATAAGATCAAATTTTCCTCAACTATTCAGGACCTGGAACCACATGCACTAACATGACGCAATGTGTGTAGGCAAAAGGTAATTTAATTACCAAGCTGTGACACAGCGTGGTGTCCTGCAGATGTTCTGACCACGACAGACAGACCAACAATTAATCTGATCAAGCACATTGAGCTCATTACCTCAGTCCCTGAACTAAAACCAAACTAAAGCATTGTTTGCATGAACAGTAACCTGTCGTTTGAGGCATTTCACTTTAAGAGCAAATTACTTGTGGAAACTTAAGACCCAGTAAAGTCTCACTAAGATTCGAGCCACACCTCCATATCAAATTTCAGGCCAATATCTAGGCCATGCCTTTCTGGTTTCATCTTAGGTACGGCATAAGTGAGACTTAATGGACTTTAGCGAAAAAAGAATAAGCAGCATCAGCAAGATCTTTGGTCTTTGGAATTTCAAATGATATCATTTCTTCCTGCCTAAGCTAAACTGGTGGCCTCTGCATCTCAAACCAGCCTCATACTGACAAGTTGGTTTTCACCATAGATCTATAGTGAGCTGAGAGGTCATGCTTACAAGGTCCACAGTGGCTTTATTAAACCTTGAACAACTTTCCAGCAGATTCAGCACATCTGTCCTTTCACCGTGTCTGAAAAACTTACAGATGGTGGGCCACCTCAATAAAGCTACGTTCACACATATTTGGCAACAAAGGGTATGAGGAGGACGACGACAACAGGCAACATGAACAGCAGCGTTGTTCAAAAGTGTTGGTTTGGACACCACAAAGATGGAAAAAACTTTACTTAGCAATTTTACCAAATCAACCAACAGAAGTAACGTCTACTGATGACTTCATAGTACAATAACTGGCAACTCAACCAGCAACAAAAACACTGCATATGTAAATAAGACAAATTCTCAATAAATTTCATGTATGCTTGCTTCTTGCTAAGCAACAGCAGAGAAAAGAAATAATATCAAACCTCAAGAAATAATCTACAGAATTATAGTTTATTTGTTTAACATTTGGACTAATAAAAAAAGTAATTTTTTTTACATCTTCAGAAAAGAAAAAAAAAGTTTTTTATTTTTTAGAAAAGATAGTGCTGTCAGTCAGATGCTGGATGTATGGCGATATGCGATGCCTTTGAAGTACATCTATAATAACGCTATTAATCATTTTTTAATCAGTCCATCAAATAAAAACATATGTAATAGAGAGCAAACAAAGCAACAGTCACATCTGGGTGTAAAATGTAGTTTATAAAAGCAAAAGATAAGACTAGCAAAAGATGAGACTAGATTTCAGTGTGTGACACTGCAGGTACTGGCTTTTTCCACAAGCTGCTAAATATCACATGTTGGATGCAGCAAAACAAAATAAGACAGATGATCAATCTATCAGGTTTGTTTTTGTTTATTACCACTAGGGTCCATATAAAATCTCATAAATTTAATATATTCAATACCTAGAGTGACAGTTACCAACGGGGAAAAAAGATGAGCCAGAGAGCCAGGCTGAGTGATAGATGCTGCTGGTAATGTTATAATTCTACGGAACAAGCAAGGCACAAGTTTGTTAAACTCAAGGTCAAAGACATATTTCACTAGAAACAACACAAAGTCTGAAAATCTACAGCTGTAAAAATCTGAAATTTGAAGAATCAGAATTGTGTAAATGTTTAACAAGGCATTAATTTCAGAAACAGGTTCTATAGCACTGTCATTCAAATTCAGATTCGCGCTCATTCGAAACATAAAAAAAAACATCTGCAAAAATGACTAGTGTACTAAATCCATAAAACAATTTTTATACCATATAAAGGAACACACATTGAAAACAGATCACTGATCGACAAGGAACAGGACAAAGAAGTGAATCTCAACACCACAGAAGCTGTAGCTGTGATTGGGCTGTGCCACTCGTCCGCCACCAAGGGACAAATATACTGTGGTAGTGACATTTCGCCTTGTGGGCATGTTTAAATCATAAAGGACATGACAAGGCAAAGATCCGAGTTACTCCTGTGATACCTCCTGCAGCTTGCTGCAGAAGCTCCCACAAATCTGCCCATAAACACATCCATCACCGTGCTCTATCCACCCCGTCCACTGTGGCCAGTGTGAGCAGACTGACTCAGCTTTATGAAGGTCAGCTTGTGAGGGAGCCTATTAAATTCCTCATTTACAGCTGAGGCACCAAGGGTCATCTGTACCTTTCTACACTGTAAAGGGATTGTGACACCTTTACATGTCTACTCGTGATAATGAGGACGCCAGAAAGAGACCACGCATCTTAAGTGCGGTAAATGAAGACAAAGCTCGGTACCCTGATGGGATTTCTATGCTATCTATGTTGAGAGACAAGTGTGACGAGGAGATCCTTTTAGAGCAAATCACACTGTCTGGAGCACGTCCTAAAAACTCAACAGTGCAGACAGGAGGAGGTGGATGGAAAAAGAATTTTGGGAATGTAAAGAATCTAAACGTGAATACTGAGGACAATGTTAGATCAGTTTGTGCTGGCAGAATGTGAGCAGACCCCTCAAA
This sequence comes from Silurus aristotelis, assembly GCF_946808225.1. Taxonomy (NCBI): domain Eukaryota; kingdom Metazoa; phylum Chordata; class Actinopteri; order Siluriformes; family Siluridae; genus Silurus; species Silurus aristotelis. The sequence continues at coordinate 13,236,364 of NC_139576.1, read as the reverse complement.
ATCTAAAAAAAAATAAAAATAAAAGCAATCCCTGTGTATTCCCTTTCAGCATATAGAGCATGTGTGTGGGTGAGAGAGATGTGGGAGAAAGACAAGATGAGGAAGAGAGAGACTGAACAGAGACAAGAAGAGGGACACGCATACAGGCAAGATGTAGTGTTACTGTGTCAAGCCTTATCTTTGAACTGCCAATTTAGTGTACAAGGGTGAAAGGATTAAAGAGAAAAACCAACCAAGGAAAGAAAAATGAAAAGACAAAGGTGATAAAGAAGACAAAAGCACAGTGAATGTATAGTGCCATTAGACAGGGAGAATCCTGCTGCTTAGATAGAGCTCAGCATTGATGAGTGTTGCCAACTTACTCCTTCAGAAAGCACAGGACAAAGGCGTGTAGGAGGAAGGGAGGATTGTTTTACAGTCACTGCTCTGTAATGTGTTAACACTGTGCAACACACGCTTTATAAACAGGGTCTGCAGATAAGCACGGACTTTAGCTTCGGTTGGAACAAACTCGTAGGCAAACACAATGAAGCTTCCTTTATGCTCTGCGTCAAGACGAGCACATTCACCAACCTCTTCATGGACTCATTTCTGACGGCAGTAAACACAAACTGCTGCTGCTCACACGTAGCCCGTGGCACCACGACAATCCGGAACCACCACACGACAAAAAACCTGGACTAGCTTCACTGCTCAACTCTACGGCTAAAATATGATTAAGTGCGCGGCATTAAAGAAAACCAGTGGATTAATTGTGACTGGATGGAGTCACAGTGCCACAGGACAGGCTGGGATAGTGCACTGTAGAAATAAAACACACACACAGAAAAAAAGAGAAAATAAAAATTAACTACAGGTATACAGAAATCCCCCGCTTTACCGCGGTTCGAATCTCACGCCCCCGGTTTATCGCAGAATTGCATTTGCCACATAACTAATTTGTTTGGCTGATTTTCTCGGTTTCTCACAGATAGTACGATAGACCAAAATAGAGTGGAACTGTTTATAGAGAATTGTTTTTATGTTTTATGTTAAAATAATGAAAATGATATAAATATAATTATGAATTATAAAATGAAGTAAAATAATACAGTACAGAACTGTATACATAAAATTGCATTTGTGAGGTCCATTTATCGTTTTTTTGTTTTTGTTTATCGCAGGGGGTTTTGGTTTAAAAACTGAAAACTATTAGATGGACTAAGAAACATAAAATGTATCTATATCATAGCAACAAACAAATAACTCTCAGAAAAATATTTAGACTTTGTTTATAGTGTAGTATATTAGTGATGTAGGAAATATGTTAATTTAATGTGTACCATGACTGCATAGTTTAACATTTTCCTTCTGGACAAAGTGTTAACACACACACACACACACACACACACACACACACACACACACACACACACACACACACACACACACACACACACACACACACACACGAATAATACAAATATAACAAATGCAAACTATTTAATTAAATGTTCCATTTATTTAATTTATTAATTCAGTTAAATCTGTGCCAATTTAATCGCTAAATTAATTTCATCAATATAATAAAAAGTGCATTGTATTCATTTGATTTATTCTATTTTATTTTTAAAAATATTATAAAATGTTATTTTATATATTAGTTAACCATGCAGGCATTTTATTTAAAATTGTTTTAAAAATTTAAACTGTTGATGTTTACAAAAGTTAACAATAATAAACTGTGTAAAAAAAAAAAATTTAATAAATAAATAAATAAAAAAACGACAAGCAATTTTGTGTTTTGCATTTCTTCCCCCAACTGTACCGAACTTGAACCTTGACTTAAAAACCCAGGTACGTACCGAACCGAATGAATTTTGTGTACCGTTACACCCCCTTTGTCTAATGTCAAGAATGAAATGCCCCAAATCCAAGCAATCTGTCTTTAAAGAACATTGGCCAAAAAGTGCTGGATTGTTTGCTGCCGTATCCGTGGGCAAATCGACAGGCCTCGAACTATGCTTACTCAATTACTTTCACACAGACTAGAACTTCTATAAAAGCTCCAGATATACTATAAAAACTTTGTTCACCTTGTTATTTTGACTTGTCTGACTTTTTATTAGTCTCAATTTCTCTCAGTTCCAGAAAAAAATATACATATACAAAAAATATACAATATACAAAACCAATGTAGTCAATTAAGGAAAACATTAAGTGCACTGTCCTTAAACTGAGTGAAAAATGTATCAAATCAATCCATTTACTGTCATTTTGCATAGTAGCCTAACTCTTTTGTAAAACCGGAGTTACAAAATCAGATCTTGTACCTGCCATTTCAAAACTCCTACCAAACACACCATCTTTCTTGTTCCTCTCTATTTTCGTTACAGCTCAGTGACTGGCTGTTGTGTATATACTACTTCCCTCTCTTTCAGCTGTCTTGAAGCCTTATGCTCAGTTATTATTCTGGCACTTATTCATCCAGGACACAGTATCCAAAATGCATTCTGCTTCCCCGTGCCAACTAGCACCAGCACTCAGACACACTACCACCAGCAACAAGCCAGCTCCGAGTCAAGTAAGCACTACATGCAGCCAATCAACATCACACAAGCTCAGATCAACTCTACAGAGTCTCAGCTTATCCTGCTCCATTTAGTTTAGTCACCACTGAAAACACAGCGAGCACAAAGCACAGAGGCCTGAAGGTCTTAAATAAAAATAATAATCCCCCCTGCTTTCAGAAGGTTTTTCTTTCAAACATGTACACACTGCTTTCTGAAGCAATGGGCCACATGATTTCTCGAGACGAAACATGAAAAGCACATCAACATGAACTTTTATGCTGAATCCGCTGTTTCTTGAGTGTGTCTTTGAGCGTTGCGTCACTGCTCTCTGGCAGCGAGTCCTAAATTAAACATATCATGTTTAGCTGTGGCAGCTGAGCACACAGCAAAGTGCGAACGCCAAATCATATGGAGGATTCAGTGCGGGATCATGCAGGCCTTTGTCAGATAAATCCATGAAATGAAACTGGAATACCAATTAAAATGAAACTTTCTTTTGATATAAAATGGAGTCATGTAAAATGAAACCTGGATTGAGACTGCATGCTGCTTTTAAATGTGTTAACAGGATGTACTATAGTCAGTGGGAACAATTATTATTAACGCTACAGTATTAACGTCAGGCTTGGTAAAACAGAGGTGAGCATTATTATGGTTGTTTACTGTATTGCATTTTTACAATCCTAACAAAGTAATGAATTAAATCAATAACTTAAAAAAAAAAAATAGCTCATTGCAATTTATCAAAAGCATATGAGTAAATCTGAAGTCCGGCTCATCCGTGTTTAAAACATCCGTTCCGGTAATATTACAACAGAAAAAGACAAACATTTACTTAACCATGCTTAAATGCATTTTAGGGTGCAGGGCAATAAAAAGGGAAATCACTAATCATATGGAGATTAGTTTTGTTTTGTTTTTTAAACCGAATGTGTTGTATTCTTCTTATATTACATTAAATTAAAGTTTTTTCCTAAATTAAACCTTTTTATTTTAAATGCAGTTCATGGTGCATAAAACCACATGCATGTTACTATATGTCTCCTTACTTAAAGCTGCACAATAAAAAGCTTTGTCCTATTTATAATTCATAAATTATATGAAGTGTAATATTAATCTGTGACCTGCTTTTTCCTCAAATAATACTGTCGGAACCATCCTCATATATACACATACATACTCATTTATTCATTTTTTCATTCATTTTCTCCCGCATATCCGTAATTCGGGTCGCGGGGGCAGCAGTCTAAGCAGGCCCCCGCCTTCGACTGCTGCCCAATCCTCACAGCACCGTCCCTTACGGTCCCTCCTGCAGGTGGTGAGCCCACAGGAAGGCGGCCACACATCACTCCGATGTCACGGACCTTGATATTTCCCTCGTAAGGGACCCCCGGAGCATAGAGGGTTAAGGGCCTTGCTCAAGGGCCCAAGAGTGGCAGCTTGGCGATACCGGGGCTTGAACCCCAGACCTTCCAATCGGCAACCCAGCGCCTTGACCGCTGGAGCCACCACTCCCCCCTATATATATATATATATATATATATATATATATATATATATATATATATATATATATATATATATATATATATATATATATATATATATATTATATATAAATAAAATAAAACAATTCAACAATTCAGTGGTATTAAATATATCAAGGGACAAATTTTGGCTCTAGATTTTTAGATTTAGATTTCTTGCTAGCTGGCACATAGCCAGTACACGGCATCCGTGCATGAATCATTTTAGTCTTTCCATTACGTTATGTTAAAAAGTGTATCTAAATATCAAAGCATCGCAATGATCTCACACAAATTAGAATCTCTGGAAGCTTAGGTGGCAGTAAAACTGCAGTGAGATCAGACAACGGAAAGAGTGTGTGTGTGGGAAAACCTGGTGTCCAATTCTTCACAGGAGCTGCAAGAATGTAGAAATTCTCACATTACAGAAGGTTTGTTTGTGACAGACACAGGAAGGAACAAAGTCGGACAGAGAGGTGGAGCAGGGTCGAAAGCAGAGAGGAGAATGATTGTGTGCACACAAACACAAAGCCCTGGCACATGCGACGAAAGCCTCATTTATGTTCTCGCTCTGTTCCTAGCGCTTGCTACAAACTGATCCACACAGGTGAAATGAAGCCAAATCTCATGCTTAATCTGTTTAAACACAGACGCGAATGAGGTGTTCGTTTGAGGCAACAGCTCGGGGAGAGGGGCATTGTGGGAGCATCTTGTTCGCGGTCACGCTGTTCAAGGTTAGTACAGCACTAATTAAAGCACAGCTTGAGGGCAAAATGCTTTCACCTCACATAGTTGAGCATTGTTATGATTTAAAACACAAAGTGGAAGAAGAATCTAAGGAACATAAATCGAGCATTTTTTTTTATTTGATGCTTTTGCAGTATTCTTGAGCAAGCGTGAAAGTTGTTAAGCACAGCACGAACATTTCCAGAGAAACAGAATAATCGAGGCTTTCAACAGCTATGTAAGCAAAGTGGTTCTGAGGTGGCTGGAGGTGGAGGCAAGTGGATCTCAGAAATGGTTAATAATAGCAGATGAAAAACAGAACACCCATGCCATGGGTTTCCAGAATTAAGCAGGTATAAGGGAATATAAAAATGCTATCGAATATTTTTACTCACAATTGATCAAATTAGTTTCTCCAAAATATTGTGTAGATTATGAATTAACAGCTACCAATACATAGTGGCAACAATAACAACATACCGTCACTAACTGCTGAACCGCACACTTTTTCAGTCATATCTTGTTCATTATCCTGACTAGTCATGTGCGGTTTTGTCTCTCATCACTTGAGCACTTTATATTTTTATCACAGACAGTTTGCTTGCCACTTGTGTACTAATGTGAACAATTATCGTGCAATAAACATCAATGCCTGTACTGACAGGAAATATTTTGCCTTTTGTCTCTATTGTGTTATCCGTGTGTGTGTACCGACATGCAAAATATCTGTATTGTCTACTGTCTATTGTGCTGTCCATTTGTTACCAGTCTTGCCAACTGACTGTTATATGTTCATCTGCACATTGGAGCCTCTGGAATAACGCAATTTTGTTCTGCTTTGCACCCTGCTGCCTGCCTGATTGACAATGAAGCTCACTTTGACTTGACTTTGACTGATATGTTTGCTCTGTCTTGTGCCTCAGACAGTAGAACCACAGTTACATTTTGAGGATTTTCTTTTTGTCAATGAGGCCACTTTAAAAAAGGAAATATGATTAATTAAAGGTGCCGTTTCTATTGCTCGTGTCTAAACCCACCTCGATAACGCCTTCAGATATCCTTTAATGTGCCCTTTCATTTGTGCATGATTGTAAAATTATTTGCCACATGTAACATGGATTCAGGATTAATGTTCCCTGTTTGTCTCTTTTTCATGAATTAACAAAGCAAATTACCTGTGTTTTGTCTGTATGTGTGCACGTTGTTCACGTCATATTGGGCGTGATTTCATAGTGCATCGTAATAATATATCAATAAAGTCTGGGGGGAAACATTTATAGAAAATTATTTTACTTCTTTCATGTCAAAGTGTCATTTGTAAAGCCTTCAGGTCTGAAACCGTCCAGAAGGCGATAAAAAAAAAAACACACACAATGGTTAAAAATAAGAAAAAGAAACGTCAAAGTCCAGAAATGTTGTGGCACGACCGGAAATATGCAGTTTATGCTCAAAGGCCTATAAATGTCACTGAGCTGAAGAGGAGTGAGCCAAAATTCCTGCTGCTAAGGGCAGTGAAAACAGCTACTGAAGAGAAAAAGGCAATCAATTATTCACACGGGGATATTCAAGAGGGTTGAATATCTTTTTCATAATAAATACATAAAAAGTGTATCGCACTGTTTTTATTTCTTTAGGGTCCCTTTTATGCATCGTTTGGTTTTGGTTTAAACTGTCACTTGTGCACAAATTTAGAAATATAGCACTGTACAGGTGATTTAAACACCTGATGGTGACTAAATGAAACAGCATGTAAGATCTGTGAAATCGATCAATGCAGATGCATACTATTAAATTCTAAGTTCAGTTTTCTTATATACGTGGTCCTTTAACTCACTGTGCATTTTATGCATCTGTTTTCATGCATCATTTTCCACATTTCACCTGTTTTTTATCCCTTCGATATCATGACATGCTGATGTCCATGACACACAAACAATGAAGAGAGTTAAGGTCCCCTTGCGAGCAGCAGATGGCCCTGCTGTGAGGCATCCACTGTAACAGGGCGAGATGGACCATGCCCTACAGGACGCTTCTGTTTATTTGTGTGCGTGTGTATTTGTGTTTGTGCATCCACACATGTGAGACCCTGAGTGGTCCTCATCCCATGGTGAATGGCAGATGTCCCTTCTGTGACCTAGACAAAACTGAAGGGGGAGAAAAATTATAATCTGATCAGCATTCCCTCCTCCTACACCTGTATTCGTCATAGGAGCAGTGTTATGCTGCTTAGACAGATGGCTATTCAGTAGCCTCTCACCCCATGTCTTTATAACTCCAGTTTCTTTATGACTCTGCTGATATCCAGGCCATAATGAGGACAGTTTCAAAAGCCTGCTGTCCACTTCAGGGTTTACAAGCTGACTAAAATACTTCCTGACAAGAAATTGTTAAATTTGGTGCAAAAAGACATACGATTAGAACAATTACCAAGACATCACCGTACCTCACTTGGGCATCTAAACATTTACTCAAAGCTGCATCTTATTTAGTGAACTAAAATCTCTCATATAATAACTGTACATTATAGAATCTAGTGCTCCCAGTACCTGGTTCACACATACAAGCAATTATTCTGCACATTAGTATGAAGAGATTTGCACATATCACAAAACACACGCTCACTCATACCTCTCTGATCTTGTCCCGTTTCTCTTTAACGTCAGGGTCTCCAGGGTCTCCATCATTAATGCCCACCAGTTTGGGCATGGGCACTGGGGGCAGAGGCTTTGGCCCGTCCTTCTTTTTCAGGTCCTTTGCCACCTTAGTCTTTTCTGTCTGGATCTCTGCCTTCAGTTCATCTTTGGACTTGCGAAGTTTCTCCTTGGCCTCCTGCAGCGCACGTTCGTGATCTGCCCGGATTTTACTGCGGAGACTCTCCTCCTCTTCCCTGCAAGGGCACAATCACAGCGGGGCACAGAGATTAATAAAAGATGGGATCGTTTACACTCGCTTACTTAAAATGAGATGTTATCGCTAAATGTATTCTGCAACAAGATGTTGACAGGGGTTTAATCGCCTCATTCTGCCTTGGCTTACTAAAACGACTCCAAAACAATGCCATCCCTTTTAGTCTGAAATAAACTTGGGCCAAAATATTTTGGACAAATCCCACGTGTACATGCAGACAAGGTGTCTCGCTGTAAAAAAAGTAGAGGTGCCACTCAAGTAAATCAAATGAGGATATATAAATAGAAGACAAAAAAAAAAAGAAGAAGATAGGAGCAGTGTCTAAAGAAAAGAGGTCTGGTGCATACAAAGGCACAGACATGGATAAGCTGACATGCTTATTTTATGCATTAACACAAGTTAGTAACACCAGACTGGTAAAAGAATGAGAATGCGTACAAAAGTGAGCTATGGCTAATACATGGTTAGTGAACTCTAGCTGCCAGTAAAGCTAATTCACAAATCACTGGTGTGACTGCTGTTTCGACTGACAAGAAACCACACCTGCCTCCACCTGTTTAAAGCAGGGGATCATTGACTTCAAATATCAGAACAACAAGGCAGGAAAATACAAAAAAATCCTACAAAAGGAAACATGAGCTCAGGAACATGATGGAAACATGATGGAGAAGGTCACATAGTGCAGGATCTGACCACTTACAATAAAAAGAGGATGCTGGTGTTTTACCAACTCTGAACACCCTTCACTCAGCAGGTAGATGGTTACTTCAACCTAAGCTGGTATTTAAATCAAGCTCAAAAAGCATCATTTAATATTTCAAAACATCCAAACACTGGCAAAGTGTGACAAAGCACACTGTAGGAGTGTCAAACAGAAGCATAATGCACTGATCAAACATCTCTAATTATTCCCATTAACACCAAATCCACGATCATCTAGATGCCATCTGCCACTGCACTACTCTGCTAGTTCAGATGCTCCGATGGAGCGACTGGGGTCAGTTAATAATAAAAAAAAAAAAAGCATGATTTGCAACTCATAAAGAGCCGCTGATTTTCAGACTTGCACTCTCGCTGCAGCCAGTGAAGCATCGTAATACGATAAGTCCTGGACTGATGTTTTCTTCTACAGAAACGTCCCATCCACTGATTCCATGGGCAATTTTTAATCAGTTAACAGGCAAAAATTGCAGTTTTCCCACCGCACCTTTACAAGCCTATATTGAAAATCGAAATCATTGGTGAGCAGCGCACTTGGGTAACTAGTAAAACAGAGAAGCAAGAAAAGAAAATTGCAGCAGACTGCTGAATATCCTGATGATAACTGATTCATATTATCCGGCTTAAAATATGCACTTTTTAATTGCTATGCCCTCTAGTGTAAGTCAATTTCAAATGAACAAATATGCAAATTGTAAGATATCAGTAAGTCCTCGGCTTGGAGCAAGTCGGTTTAACACTTACTTTTAGAACAAATTAAATGCAATGAAAACCGAAAGCAGTTTCCGTAGCGTCAAACCTCTAATCACACCTTCCTTATACATGTTGTTAATTTGTATCCCTAAATGTAGGACCTGAGCGATGAGATCAAGTGGTTTGACCATAAACAGCAGCCATCCATGCATTTAGATTGCAGTAGATGTTTTCAGACTCTAATGGTTCCAGCAAAACACGTGATTAAAGCTAAACACTAAAGTAAACACTAATAACTACCAGCATTACACTGGAGTATCTGAGCTTAATGTGTATTCTAACAGGACATGGTAATCTATTCCACTACAATTCTGCGTTAACTGGCACTATTAAACTCCCTTTATTTTAAAAGGTAAAAGGTGCTTTTTACTCGTCACATGCACATTAAAACAGAGTGAAATTCTCTTTGCATATCCTAGAGATGTTAGGAAGCTGGGGTCAGATCCCGGGGACAGCCATTAAGAGCGTTGCAAAGTTCCAGGAATATTAAAAACCGGAAACATTCCATTGGAATAAAAAGGAATTAACAGAAATGACAGGGAATAAACTGGGAATTAGGTTAGGAAACTTAAATGTAGTTTAAAAAAAATAAAAATAATAATAATAATAATAATAATAATAATAATCTTGCAGCATAATTACCAGATTTAACCAGATTTAATGCAATTTCTACTCTGCACTTTTCATTAATCACATGCAAACAGCACACTTACGGCAGAGCTGTGCATTCCTTCATAACACAACACAGATCATTTCTTAAATCATGCACACAAAGTAATGGCGAGTCTTCATGCAAACTACATACATTTTACATAAATTAATGTTTAAAACTTCCTTGTGCTGTGTGTAAGCTATTGTGCAAAAAAAAATACAAATCCATACTAACAATTAAATCAAAGTCAAAATGTAATTTGTGAAATCTGTATTTGTTTTCATTCATGTCAACTAATGACCAAACAAACAAAAATTTTTATTTGTATATGGTATGGTTTATATACATTTATCCAAATTTCTAATTATCTCCCATAAATTCTGGTAAATTCCCAGTAAGTTTTCACCTTTTGCTATTTAAAAAAAAAACCCCAGATGAAGCTCCCATAGGAAATTTCCAGAAATATACCGCCCCTTTGCAACCCCAGCCATGATACCGTGCCCCAGGATCACAGAGGGATAAGCTGTTGCTCAGGGGTTCAACAGTGGTAGCTTGGCAGGGCAGGGGCTTGAACTCTCGACCTTCTGATCAGTAAACCAGAGCCTTAAACATTGAACCACCGCAAGTGCACAAGTCTTGCATATTTCCGCCACTGCTGTTCTTAGTCCTGCAGGTCCAACTCTAGCATTACAGCTTCATGTCAAAACACACAATTAACAACCCATTGACACCCTTCTGAGCCAACTTGTATAAGCCATGTGCACACTGTGTGATTTTGGTCACTGTTTGGTTGTCTAAAACGAATTTAGAAAATCCTAAAAAATTCGTTTTGACATACGTTTGACATGTTCACCGACAGAAGATTAATGGCCGTTGCGAGAATATTCTCTCTCAGATTGAAATCCTGGCAGTGGCGGACGATTTCCCACACATTCCTGGTCTCAGACGGCCGTCAAACCAAGACCGCAATAGGAACGTCAAACCTGATGACGCAATTAGCGTGACATCATCAAAACCACCTCAGGGAAAATGTCGAAACGAAGCATATGGACAGTAGAGCAAATTATTGAAAAGTTACAAAGAAAAAAGTAGTTTTTGTTTTAGTAGTAGATGTTTTTATTATTAAGGCATGTCATGAACAAAATTAACTCTACAGATGCAAGCTACCGTTAGCGACAGAACGCGGGTCTGAACGCATCATGGATTGATGTAAACCCTTTTCTTGAGTGTCAGATTTTGACTGTCTTACAATCTGACATTATGAGAACCTACAGTGCAACATGAGGACCATGTTTGTACAGTCCGACAAGCAACAATCGCAAAGCACTACAAAAATCGTACAGAGTGCGTCCGGTATTAACAGACGCACACCTGAAGCAATGAAATAGAGGCTGTCTTTATGTTAATGTAAAACAACCACATATAAAAAAGCACCACACAGCAGTTTCGGAGTATTCAGCATGATGGAAGGAGAGCACATGATTTACCTTAGATGCCGTTTTATAGGCTGTCAAACGAGATCAGAGGCGTGCGTGCGTGTGTTAGGAGGCCGTGTTCGGTGTGCAGCAGCGTCTTTTAAATTCCCCGAATCCTTTTTGTCTTAGCCGGTTCCATTACTCAAGACTATCATTTCACTTAAATCAAGTTTCGTTTTCTGCCTTTCACAGTGAGAAACGAGCGAGCCGGAGGTATCCATTTTTACTTTCAGGCAGAGTCCAGGATTTTGAGACTATTAGTGAACACTGTAGTGGTGGTGGTGGTGGGGGTGTTTGTAAGAAGTGTTTGAAGATTACCAGTGATTCTCTGAAAGGGGACAGGCTTCAAACAGACAACCGAGACACTGAAATATGTGAGCTTTTGGAAACGTTCTACTCGGGGTACAACAAAATATCAGCTGGATTCAATAAGGATTTGAATGCTAACTGACAGAAAGCAGAAGGAGTGCTGACAACATGAATTTATTTAATCCTGTAAAACAGACTCTACCATCAATCACTGTACCTGCATTAATAGTATTTCCAATGAAAAATGATTAAAAAATACGACAACAGGGAAAAATACATCTTATATTATAAATTACAATCTCCAAATGTTTTTGCACAAAGCGTAGTTGTTGAATAGATCCTTTACGTAGACACCCTTAAAAAACAAACAACAACAACAAAATCACAATAAGCTGATCCCATTTCTCTTCACGGCAGCTGGTAAGCAATAAAATTATGTGCATGCAGTGATTAATCAAAGAAATATATTCATAAAACAATTTTTATCATCATGAGTAATGACCCAATAAGATATACACACAGAGTTTCTGTTGGCTCTTTTATCTACATAGAAATTTTATTATAAATTAACAACCAATAGATAGTAGTGCTAGAATGGAAAAAATGTTAAAACCCTGAATCACACCCCAAATTCTAATCTAATGCTGCTATATGCAGATGTTCTACTGAGTGACCTTTGCTCTTTTCATAGCCAATTCACAGGAACTAAGTGCTCCCTGTTCCTCTCATTAACAGGATCATTTAAAAATAAATAAAAAAAAAACAGAAAATCCCATCACTCACTTTGTGTCTTGTCTTGTTTGCTCTCTACTTATAGCGTCTGCTATAGAAATTACATGCCACGACGCATTTTATGTTTTGAAAGGCAAATATCAGAGATAAGACAGGGTGATGGATAGTTTAGTCTCGGATAGAAACTGGATGATTTATCTTGCCAAGAAGATAATAAAAATCTAGGGTTCATTTATTTGAATGTAAATGTTTGTAAACTATTATCTAAAAATATCCCACACGTACAGAAAGGAAACATCTTCCCTTTCAGTAAGACAAATTAGGCGGTTGCTCAGCTACAACAGTTTTACAATGATGCCCTCGAACGATTTACTTGCTTGTAATATGATTCTTCCTGCTCAGCCACAAGAAAATGTCTACATGGTCTACCATGGTGGTATTCAGCATCAGTCTGATGCCAAGCTCATTTACTCACCCAATCATTAAAAAAATGCTAAGAATATTCAACATCTTACAATTAATAGCGACACAGCAACGCAAGCGAAAAACTGTGCTCTGCTCAGATATCAAGAAAAGGAACTACAGCAACAAGGAGCAACAAAGAACCGGCTAAAAACCCCTCAGTGCATGTGGACGTCTGACCCAAGCATGCAAAGAAGTGTCAAAGAACTGATCATTTGCATGAGCATAGGGATTTATGGGTTCTACACATGGTCCATGAGTCACTGTTCAATTGTGTAAATGTAATATAAATGTGTACTGTTCATTTATATTTATTCATCATTATTTATTCATATCCATCATATCTAATAGCCTCATCAACCTGTACATTTGTTCATATTTTACATTGCTACCAATGCACTTCTGGTTACATGCTTACTGTATTTCTTTGCCCATGTACATGTTCGTGATTGGTATGCAGGCGGTTCATTTTAGTTTCATTACAGACAAGTACTGAAAAACATGTTCTCATACTCATACGTGTTCCGAAATAAAGTTATTAGAGCGGCCCTTGTTTCCAGAGCTATTTAAAGGACAAATTAATGGTTTTACAGCATATATTACAAGTCGAATTCCTTTCTTTGTAAATAAAAATCTCTTCTGACCAACTTTGGAAAGAAAGCAGGGCAATAATCCGGGTCAACCTCTTAAATTTCCATTATATGGACCATATAAAGGCTTTTTCTTTTCCTCTTCTCTCGCACATATTCCCATGGTGGTGGTTGCTATCTCTCTTAGACAGCGCGCTGTGCAGCTGTTTGTTCCTGACTAAATCACTCTGAACTAGAGGGCGCTCGGGGAAAAAAGCCTTGTGGTATCAAATGATAAAGAAGCCTTTTAAGCAAACAGCACCACACTTAAAGGCTTTCTACTGATCTTCCACGTCATCTCTCGTTTTAGTCCACGTCAGCCTATTTCCAGTTTCATCTTTGCATAGTGAATAGTAACTACATGAGAGACTGCTATTATTTACATTCATTAATAACTGCTCGGCTCTCCGCAATTCGGCATCCAGTAAGCCTGTTGTTCTGTAGAATTACTGTGTAATTCATTCAGACTTATGCATTTATCCCATTCATTTGAAAACAAGTGAGCTTCAGACTGCGGTTACCTATCCACTTAATGTTTCCAAAAGCTCAACACTGCATTATATCAGTAGTTTAGAGTGACAAGAGTGTTCAACAAGTATACACTTTCAGGAATCACAGTACAAACAAACAGAACAAGGTTCCACCTTCAGGCTTTATCTTTATGCGTCTAAGGTCCCGACACCTGTCTCTTCTTTTTCTGAAAGGTTTTCGAGAGCTATGGTAATTATAAATCACCGGGATTAGTGCCTACCTAGGGTCAAACCCTCTGGTCTCTCAGCATTTACACAAAGCCAAATCTCGAAACCTGACAGAGTTAATCAAGACATAATTTCTACAAACCCAAGAACGTCTTTGATAGACGGAGATTCTGAATTCTCATCCAGGAAAAAGCACTTGGTAACAAGGAGTGCATCATGAAATTCTAGGTCATATCCTGCTTCATGAGGGTAATCTGATTTGGGGCATTCACTTTTGCTTTTCCAGGCAGGTGGTGCATTAAGTAGCTCAACCACAAGAAACTTGCGCATGCATGCAAAGTAAAGACTATGTGACAACCTTGAGGTTAGACAAAAGCAAAAAAAATTTACATTGAATTTGTTTAGCTTTTTCTTTAATAGCAATAGCAAAAAAACAACAACAACGACGGCAAAAAAAAAAAAAAAAAAAAATGTATTTCTTAAACAACAGATCTTACATGGCTAACCCGAGTTGAGTGCTAATACAGCACATGTATAAAGGTGTGGTCTACCACAAAAATTTGTGAAATGTATGTACGGATTTACTCTCCAATTTAAATATGGAAACGGCTTTATGCGTCTTGAGAGGGTACTTTGACATTCTTTTTGTAATCTGGCCATAGTAAACTATCTGAGCGGCCATGATGGAGAAGCTGTAGTCTCTTGTGGTACTGACCGTGTTCTGGATTTGTGATGTTTTGCAGGGATAAATAAAGATAAAGCATCATTTATTTTTCCCAATTATCTTTGGAACCAGGGAGGGTGACTGGCATATTGTATTTCCTGTTAACTGCCTGTTAACATCTATAATAAGCAGTTAAATCTTGAAGGGTGAGTACAACTTAATGTATATCATTAAGAGATCAATAAAGTTTTAATACGTGCTCTGTGTCTTCATCTGATGAAAGTTTTTAGACAGGAAGGAGTTCGATGCAGTCCACAAACCGGGTTGTAACAGCTGTTGTTCGCTATTGTGTGTTACCATTGATGACAGCTTGCACATCATTGAGGTTGATGATGTGGAGCAAGGCCAATAAAACCTCAGACGACATTAAGCGCTTGCAAAGCTCCAGGAAAATTACATCTGTCAAAAAGTATTTGTCAGCAGTTCTGCATAAATAAAAAGCATCATTTCAAGCCACATGCTTAAGAATGGCCAGTGGTGGCTTAGCAGTTAAAGCTCAGAGTTGCTGACCAGAAGATGACCCAGCTGATCCCCAGCACCACCAAGCTGCCACTGTTGGGCCCTTGAACAAGGCCCTTAACCCTGTCTGCTCCAGGGGTGCCATATCATGGCCCAGCTTCCTAACAAGCTGAGATAAGCAAAGAAAATAAATTCACTGTGCTGTTTGTTTAGAGTGTGTGGCCATATTTATAAGAATTTCTGCTTCATTAAAACAAAAAATCTCCCGAGCTGTACTTATCGAACACTTTAAACAAACACAAAACACAGAATCCCATCCACAAGACACACAAACACACACCTTTCTATAACTCTACAATAAAACCAACAAACTTCAAGTCAAAATCCATTTCTGCA
Organism: Silurus aristotelis; assembly: GCF_946808225.1. NCBI lineage: Eukaryota > Metazoa > Chordata > Actinopteri > Siluriformes > Siluridae > Silurus > Silurus aristotelis. The sequence continues at coordinate 13,220,644 of NC_139576.1, read as the reverse complement.
CCATTTCCACACATTAATATCAGCCTTTTCCATTCTTTGGTGGATGTGCACAGTGTTCTTCATGTTTTACAGAAATAAAAACTGACCTCTGTTCCAAAACAGTCATTATGATACACTTTGGCTTCGGTTTTGGCAGAGAGAGAGATCCACATCTTGGCTGACTTTGTCTCTCTGAATGACTGACGCTTAGACAAGCCTACACAAGCTATTGTACTGGAAAAACCTACTTGGTGCACCTGCAACACAAATTACACTCCACTTCTTATTTACATTAGTTTTTTGCTTTATAGCTGATAATATTCATCTTAGTGTGAAAGTTTCATTAAACTGTGAAATTCGCACTAAAATTGCTCACTTTTTCAATTGGCTTAAACACAGGGGCAATAATGCGTTTTATAGACAAGCCATACATATACCTATTTTTTTTTAAAAAGGAAGACTAATATATATGGAAGGACTCTCCATCATTAGCTCTTTGTAACCAGTGGTGGACAGCAACAAAGTATTTTTACTTCATTACTGTACTTATTTGTACACATTTTTCAAATGTCTATACTTCATTACATTTTGGGAAATCACAAAATGTGATAAACACTGAGGGAATAAAAAGTGAGAAAATTATTATTACTGTAATTTCCAGGCTATTAAGCGCACCCATATATAAGCAGCACCCACTGAATTTGACAAAGATTTTTATTTTGAACATATACAGTGAGGAAAATAAGTATTTGAACACCCTGCTATTTTGCAAGTTCTCCCACTTAGAAATCATGGAGGGGTCTGAAATTGTCATCGTAGGTGCATGTCCACTGTGAGAGACATAATCTAAAAAAAAAAATCCAGAAATCACAATATATGATTTGTAAACTATTTGTTTGTATGATACAGCTGCAAATAAGTATTTGAACACCTGAGAAAGTCAATGTTAATATTTGGTACAGTAGCATTTGTTTGAGGTCAAACGTTTCCTGTAGTTTTTCACCAGGTTTGCACACACTGCAGGAGGGATTTTGGCCCACTTCTCCACACAGATCTTCTCTAGATCAGTTAGGTTTCTGGCCTGTCGCTGAGAAACACGGAGTTTGAGCTCCCTCCAAAGATTCTCTATTGGGTTTAGGTCTGGAGACTGGCTAGGCCACGCCAGAACCTTGATATGCTTCTTACAGAGCCACTCCTTGGTTATCCTGGCTGTGTGCTTCGGGTCATTGTCATGTTGGAAGACCCAGCCTCGACCCATCTTAAATGCTCTAACTGAGGGAAGGAGGTTGTTCCCCAAAATCTCGCAATACATGGCCCCGGTCATCCTCTTCTTAATACAGTGCAGTTGCCCTGTCCCATGTGCAGAAAAACACCCCCAAAGCATGATGCTACCACCCCCATGCTTCACAGTAGGGATGGTGTTCTTGGGATGGTACTCATCATTCTTCTTCCTCCAAACACGTTTAGTGAAATTATGACCCAAAAGTTCTATTTTGGTCGCATCTGACCACATGACTTTCTCCCATGACTCCTCTGGATCATCCAAATGGTCATTGGCAAACTTAAGACGTGCCTGGACATATGGTGGTTTAAGCAGGGGAACCTTCCGTGCCATGCATGATTTCAAACCATGACGTCTTAGTGTATTACCAACAGTAATCTTGAAAACGGTGATCCCAGCTCTTTTCAGGTCATTGACCAGCTCCTACCGTGTAGTTCTGGGTTGATTTCTCACCTTCCTTAGGATCATTGAGACCCCACGAGGTGAGATCTTGCATGGAGCCCCAGTCCGAGGGAGATTGACAGTCATGTTTAGCTTCTTCCATTTTCTAATGATTGCTCCAACAGTGGACTTTTTTTCACCAAGCTGCTTGCCAATTTCCCCGTAGCCCTTTCCAGCCTTGTGGAGGTGTACAATTTTGTCTCTAGTGTCTTTGGACAGCTCTTTGGTCTTGGCCATGTTAGTAGTTGGATTCTTACTGATTGTATGGGGTGGACAGGTGTTTTTATGCAGCTAACGACCTCAAACAGGTGCATTTAATTTAGGATAATAAATGTAGTGAAGGTGGACATTTTAAAGGCAGACTAACAGGTCTTTGAGGGTCAGAATTCTAGCTGATAGACAGGTGTTCAAATACTTATTTGCAGCTGTATCATACAAATAAATAGTTTAAAAATCATATATTGTGATTTCTGGATTTTTTTTTTTAGATTATGTCTCTCACAGTGGACATGCACCCACGATGACAATTTCAGACCCCTCCATGATTTCTAAGTGGGAGAACTTGCAAAATAGCAGTGTGTTCAAATACTTATTTTCCTCACTGTATAAGCCGCACCTGTATATAAGCCTACATTAAAACTAATGAACTTTACACAGGTCTGTTACGGAAGACAATGACTATAACACTGCTTGTATCTAAACAGTAGCCTACCAAGAAAGTCATTGTTCACTGTCTTCCTCCTTCCTTTTACAACTATTTCTCTTGAGAGTTTATCTTTTGGCATCGTCGTGCGTTGAAAAATCACCATCGGTGAAGTTTTTCTCCAGATGCCGTGCAGCTCAGAACAAAAGTGAAGTGCGTTTTTTCATGCCCGGTTGTTTTCAGCGTGACGAATGATTCGCATTTCCTGTATACAGTCCGAGTGAGCGGCAGGTCAAACGTCAGAGGAACATCATCCATATTTATGATGTGGTGCGGCCCGATTCAGTGGGAGCGCATCTGATTTAATATAAAGAATTTCATTGGTTCACCCGAACCCGTTCGGCAATTTCATTGGTCTGATGTTATGGGGCTCAGTTCTTTGGCATGAAGTTTGTGAAACCGGGAAAACCCCACGAAAAATCCATAAATAAGCCGCTTCATTGTTTAAGCCGCAGTGTTCAAAACGTGGGGAAAAAGTAGCGGCTTATAGTCCGGGAAATTATTATTTTTAAAGATTAGCACTCTTGATATCCAAGTATATTTAAAAGAGAGTACTTTTGTACTTTTACTCATATCCAAATGGAAACCATTACTTTTTACTCAAGTGATATTTATGATATGCTTCACCGTTTTTTTTTACACTGGATGCCCTTCCTTACGCAACCCTGCCCATTTATCCAGGCTTGGGACTGGCACTAAGAGTGACTGGGGTTGGTTCCCTGACCTGGGATCTAACCCGGGACGCAGCGGTGAGAGTGCCGCATCCTAACCACTAGACCACCAACATTAAATATAGCTATAAATTAATAAAATATTTGACATACAACTACTTGCAAAAAATCAGACGGTAAATAATCTGTGTACAATGATACTTAGAAATCCAGCAAGCTCATACCGCTTTCTAGTGTAGACATAAATATATAAAACCATGCTCAAAAACAGCACAGACCCTTAAAGTTTATAGCAATTAACAGCTCTACAGCTAAAGTGCTGAATTCCCTCAAGCTAAAACCTGTTCAGTTTCTCAGAGGGTGTTATGATGTTATATGCGATCAAAATGTGCTTTTCTTCAATTTTATCAGAGTACCCGATTTCAATCAACACCGTTCCCGATTTATGTTAACATCTTGGTCCTTCTTTGTGGTTTTATTACTTACTAGGAATAATCTGCCACCTTGCGCATCTCTCTGCCAGCTGTTTGTTAACTAGCTGTATCCCATTTCATAACTTTAATGTGGTAGTAACAGCAAAATGGAGCGGCCTGGAGCAGAGTGGTGCAATAAAGCTTAATAACACGCTCCTCCCTATGATCGAATTGCAAATGCTCACATCACTCGCCGAAGGAGCGAGTGCAAATCACATCGTTTATTATAACCTGATAATCAAGAGAAACATATAAAGCACAACACGCATTTATCACCAGTCAGAATAATTGAATCATGAATCTGCGTTGAGTTTGGAACACGGTGCACCTGTCCAACACTGAGGAACTGCAATAACGCTGGATTAGTGCTGTAATTTGACGTTTCTCATCAGCTTCACTTTCAGAATACTGCATTACAGAACTTGAGAACACTTTAAATCTACACTATATGGACAAAAGTTTGTGGACACCTAACTGCAAGATTAATGCTTTTTAAACCTCCTATTTTATTATCCCCAATAATAACCTACATTCCTCTGGGAAGATGTTCCACGAATTTTGGTGTGTGCTTGTGGAGGTTTGTGCTCATTCCGTCATAAGGACTTTAGTCAAATCAGGTACTGCTGTAGGGTGAGGAGGGCTGGGGTGCAGTCAACATTCCAGTTCATCCAAAGTGGCTGAAATGTCCAAGCACACTGGAAAACAGCTACAATAAAATCACCATTAAACTGAACATTAATCACAAGCAATTTGCATTCATTAAAAACACCAACTATCCTTAAAAAAAAATCCACCCAAAATGAAAAGTTCTTGCTTTTCACGATTTGGTCATAAGTAGAGTAGGCTATATGTACAGTACTGTGAAATTATGCCGAAAGATGGTACGCACTGCCGTACGCCGTGGCTAGCGATTGTGGTCGTAAGTTGCATAGGTCGTAAGTCGACGACTACCTGTATCTCTCATAATTTTGTCCTTAAATCAAGTAGAAAAACATGTTAGCATTGCTAGTTTTCTATATATCCAGTAAGCTTAAATTTGTTGTTTGGTTTTAGATAAACAATGATCAAAATATGTTTATGCCTGCTACTTCTGTCAGCGGTGCACAACAACTCGGAAGTCTTGACAAATGCCATTAAACAAAACACTCCTTCTGGCTTCAACACTCTGAACATGTTCTTCCATATACAACAGTTAGTTCTGCTACACTAATCTGATTGGTCAAACTGCGTTCCATGTTCCAAACTGCGTTCTATCTGTCCTATCTGTCCCAAGAACATACTCCCTGAAGCATTTTGGTACAACGATATACATTTTAGCCAATGTTAAAGAAAGCTCTTCGTTTAAAATTTATTTTCTTAGAGTACCCACAAATTTGCCCATGAAGGAACACCAATTTTCCTGGAAGCACCCAAAACAGGAATGGACAAATCAATATAAGCCAACAAGTGAATAATGTGGGCATAGTTTCATCAGGATCCATTTCTGCTAGCTGAGCAAAATCATACATGTGTATGGCCATATTGTGTCCGAAAGGTCAGAAACTCTATCAATTTCTTGTTCATAGAGCTAAAAGCGGTTATAGTGGATTCTTGGCATGGCTGTGATTATACACGGGTTCTTGCCTGCACCAGATCACAGCTGTGTTCATATTCAGTTTAACCACACTCTTGCTTGTGTAAAATGACTTAATTGTGTATGCCCAGACCTCCACAGCTGATGTCTGCAATTGTCATCACCTATATTTGTCTCAGGCACCAGTTGTGAAATGAACTCCCTCTCTCTATGAATTGCATTCACTACCAAGATCTCCTTTTACTTAGATTTTTGGGTCACACAAAAATATAACAAGAAAACAAACAAAGCGATGACATTTCGGCTCCAAATATGCTTACTGTACACCAGCCAAGAGATGCAATGTTCAGAAGTACAGAGGCTGCAATTTCGGAACATTTCCTCCCCTTTGCATCATAGTGGCTTATCTCTAGGGACCTTCTAGACGAGACATTCCTACTAACTAGCAGGGACCATTTAGTGGAGGAATGTGAGGGACGATTTAGCGATGCTACAGGCTCACAATCTACTCTATGCTCAGTAGATTTAAGCATGGCTCAAATTAGCTTCAGGAAGCACCTTCATCTCTAATATATTTTTTAAAATCAATTAGTGAGACATCAAAGCAATCAAGATGACCGAGATACACGGCGCATCTGCCACACGGTGACATATGCTCACTGCCATAAACATCCTCCTGATCACTTGTTACAGTACATAAAATTAAACTTGTCATTCCCATAAAAAAATCTTTTTCTGCAGGACGCGATTACAAACAATTCACAAAGGAACTATTAGTTACATAAGCTGGCTTGTGTACCTTTCGCATTTACTGTAAACATCTTAAAGTATTTAAAGAATTGCTAAATATTCATTGCAGCACCTATAAATTACAAATGTCTTAGAGAAACACTAATAAACATAAGGAACTTTGATTCCAAGTGTGCAAAGAGAAAATGATACCAAATGCGATCCTTTTCATGTGCAGAACATAGTTAAAGTTCAGGAACGTCTTAAGTGGCGAACCAAAATTTGTTTAGTCTCCACCTCGCATTTTAATGCATTTTTATGATTATTATTAAACTTAAAACCATACACAACAATGCCAGGGATATTAAAAATAAAGAAACCAGAGTTAGCGGCTATACTAGCTGTGGCAACTCCCTCCATACCGGAAATAAGATTTGTTTTCCGCATGCATGAAAATGCTAAGGAATCCATAGCGCTAGCGGCTAATGTTAGCGCTATTGATTCTATTGTTTTATGCCCAGCTTCAAGAATTTCTCTTAAACGAAGATCCTGACAATTCCGCATATCGCAGGATTGAATGAATGATGGATTTAAGGAATGAAGACATTTGTTAAAGTATGTTCAAATAAGTAGAACAGTTAAGTAAATCACAGCTTTAGAAAATTACTTAATAAATTAGTAACATAGTACATTTTTCCATTTATTTAATTTCATTCAATTAATTTCATTTGTGCCAATTTAATTGATTACTTAATTCTCAATTTAATTAATATAATAAAAAGTGTATTGCATTAATTAGATTTATTTTCTTTTTATAATATATTTTATTTAAGCAGGCATTTTCTTTAAATTTGTTAAAAAAATTTAAACTGTAATAATATTTAATAATAATAAAGTGCGTTTAAATAAAAATAACAAGCAATTATGTGTTTTGCATTTCTTCCCCCTAAGTGTATCAAAATTTACCCGTGTCTCATAAACCGAGGTACCTACCAAACCATTCATTTTGTGTACGTTACACCGCTAAAATATATTACAAAATAAACGTGGAAGGAAGTGGTAGCTTAACGGTTAAGGCTTTGGGTTACTGAAAGACTGAGGATTCAAGCCCCAGCATTGCCATGATGTCAATGTTGTGAGCTTGATTAAGCAAGGCCCTTTCTGGTTCAGGGGTGTTGTATCATATCTGACCCTGCACTCTGACCCCAGCTTCCTAACAAGTTGGGATATACAGAGAAAAAAAAATGCGTTATGCCTATGCTTTAATATATATGTGAACAGTAAAAGATCTTAAATGTTAAGGTTGTCTGTTTCTGACCAGAATTATGCTTCCTGGTGTCTATTTTTTAATCACATAAACTGTAAAGTAAGTGCAAAGTGAAGGTTGTAGCGAGGTTCAAAGCTTTGATGCCCTCATGTCCAAAAATAAATAAATGAAAAATAGGCTGTGATTGTTTGAAAAGTGAGCTGAATATCAGCCTTTGAATTGCAAATTCAAACAAACCCAGCTGCTTCAGTCAGTGATAAGAGAAAATACAGCACCTGAATGCTAACGCAAGCTTTCTCAATCACAAGGCAGCAGGCAGGTACGTGTCCTTGACGGGATGGTGGTGAATCTGTAGGCTCTTTACCAAATATTTCAGTTCTAACAATTAACTGTATGAATGTGATTCTGCAATAAGAAATATTTCACATAATCGTAGGTAAAGTAATGCAACACAAACATGACAGCCACCATCATCAACATTATTATTATTGGGTTAGCAAAATCCAGTTCTTTTTTTAATAAAAGTATTTAACCTTAAAACCATCTATAATGTCCTAATACACAGTGGGCTTCTGTTACAATTTTTGATGTAATCGTCCAGATGTCTGGTTTGTGGAGAGTATGGGAGTGCACAGTAATAATATCAGCTGTGCAGTGAGGACTCGCAAAAAACCTAATTAGATAGAGGAGTGTCCCCGTTTTAAGTGATTCTGCAGAAACGTACAACAATAAAATGAAATAAAGCTTGGTGGGTTCTGCAGTACAATATAGCAGTGAGCATTGCTGGATTTTGTGCTGTGTAATATTGTGTATAGAAAATCAAATTGATGCATCGCACAAGCTTTGCACATTATAGTTCATCCGCTGTTGAACACTATTTATTCTTTTCTTTTTGTTAGTTAGTTTTATAAATAATACATTAATTAATATGAATTGTTACAATAATAATAATAATCAGGCAATATTTTAACTTGGAGAAATAGTGCCGTTAAGTGTGATAGAGCATGGACTAGCCGAGCATAGCCTGGCACAGACCATGGCAGAAACCACGGCACAGACCGAAGTGAGTGATATCAGACAATGTGCTTGTGTCTGCCTTCAGACCTCAGGGCAGGATGAGCGAATCTCTCTGTGGGTCATGAGTGAAAGCAGATGACCAGGCAGCAGAATACATTATTCATGATCAGCGACTCCACTACGGTAAACTCACCAAAGCGGGAAAACACACAGTGGTGTGGCTGTGAGCAAACATTCAGACAGCTTCCTACTGGTCTAGCACAACTGCAAGCATTACTGCAGAATCTATTATAAAGCATTATTTTCAATTCATCTGATACCACATGATGTTGAACGTACCATATACTGACAAAGCACTGATACCTTCGACTCTATCAGCCATATGTTGTTTTGGAAATCTAAAAAAAAAATACAAATCCGTCACCACAAAGTTAGAGGCAGACAACTGTAAAGGATGTCTTTGGATGTAGTACCATTAAATGATCCTAAACCTGTTCCAGCATGGCAGTGCTCCTGTGCACAAAGCAAGCTGTATGAAGAAATGGTTAAACATGAGTTGGAGTGGGAGATCCTGAGTGGCCTGGTAGAGAAAACCTTTGAAATGAATTGGATCACTGGCTGTACATCAGGGATCCTCACCCTACATCACTACCTGACTTTAATAAGACCCTTGTGGCTGAATAAGCACAACTCGCCACACAACAATCTAGAGCAGGATCTTCACAGAAATGGAGACTAAATGTGGAACGGGAGGTTCACAAAAACACTAATCTTATGGTCAGGTATGCACAAAAGAGGTTAAAGTCCACCTTGTGTGAGTAAAACCAGTGTAGAGGGTCTCTATGGCAATGTCAAGAGGTGACATCAAAAGAAACAAAGCATTACTCATCATCATCCTCATCATCATCATAAACACAAATACACTTGTTTTATTTCACAGCGCTGTTAATCAGACAGATATTGTTGGAAAAGGTTTCCCTTAAACACCTAAACAAACTAATCATAAATGGTAAGGTCTTTTAGTTTTCCTGGACATAAAGCAGCATGACATCAGTGGAAAAGTCCAGTTCAGCTCTTCAGTCTATCAGTACAATCCTGGTTTCTACTCATGAAGTGTTTTTAGCTCTATTTCTATCTTACTAACTATAACTACTATCTAATTGACTTTGTCTTTGCATATAGAGACACAGAATCAAGGTATACATGCACGAACATATTCGCACGCACAAACAAAGCTTTAAGAAAGTGCAACTTCTGCAGTGTATTTATAGCTCATTTAGAAACCTTGTATATGGAACAGAAGTACTATTATCGATTTTGCGACGCTACCTACACCAGTGTGTCCAGATTGTAGCAGCTGGCAAAAAAGCCTTTCAGTATGAGGCTGGCAGCACCACTGTGCTTTACTCAATGAGAATAAAAGCCCTCACTCTCATTTAGATCTGTTATCCATCCTGTGCTTTGATGCATGCACTTGCAATATGCTTTACAATATATTAAATACCATGGTACACCTTTGATGTGTACAAAGCCTGCATTATTCTGGCAATGAGTTCTGTCAGGTTTGGTTTCTATGGATTCTATATACAGTTCAAACAGCATTGTAATGATGTTCTGGATTTCTTTAACGATTATTATTTTTCACACTGTACTAGCTAATCCACCCCAAAATATCCTATAACAGATTGTGTGAAAATGTGCGTTATTTTCTTTCTTTATCTTGATTGTCATCTAGGAAAATGATGCAGTCCTGCTGACGTAAGCAATCAGCATGATTCAGGCTCGGGCAGAAAACAGGGACACGCAAAAACAAAGAAATCAAGGCCATGGTAGAATCATGGCAAAGCTTTAAAAAGGTAATGAGGAGAAATTCGCAGCTGTTTGTGGCTGAACGAAAGAGGAAAAACAGGAAGCTTTGTGCTTTGCGTAATAAGGACACTGGAGGCTGTAATTCAGCCTCCTTTTCTTTCCACATCCCTTTACACAAACAGATCCAAGCCTTATAACGCCCAGCATGAGACAACTGGGACGATATGTTCGAGAGATTCTCTGTGCTGACACAATTCGGCAAGCCTGACTACTTTTAAATCCCACGTTTCGTCGTTACCACTACAGTATATAAAGCTGTCACATGAATTTTGCATAGTCCTACTGGTGCTTTTCGTTAAGTGTCATCGCAGCAGTTACACTTCTTTTAAATGTATAAAAAAAAGAAAGAATGACATTGTCTTTGGTCACAGTGGCACCAAATCAGCTGCTGGTGAGTCACATGTCACATTTTGCCGCCCAAGGCTCCTGGTAGGTGCGATTTTTTTCTGCGGGAGCAAAATTGTACAGGGTAAAATCTACTTTAGTTATATTAGTCTTGACAATCAGACTGTAAAGTGTGCCGTCGTAAAACTTTTTACGAATCAGGTTATAGGTCTAGTCTATAAGCCAGTTTGTTTTATTATAACGGGTATGGTAAAACCAATACCTTCTAAATATAAATATATATTTGAAATGACAAAGAGGAAAAAATCAGCACACAGGAAACAAGTGGAAAGTTCAGTCTTCCCACGACAACTTGGTTTCATCCACTAGTTAGTGATGCAAGTCCTAGAAAGAGGTGCACCTGTATAAATACATTTCCCTGTTCCTTTGTATCTAAAACTGAACCTGAATCAATGAAGTTAAAAAAAAAGAATTACCCTTACAAATTCACACTATTCTGCCCAATCACACACAAGCAGCCCCAGATACAAAACATACACTTTGGTGAGCAAATTTATTTTAAACCTCACCTGTGTCTATGCTCATCGTGCACTCCTTGTCCGTGTATGACCTGACCGCTGCTGTGCCGTCCTTCCTTCCCAGGCTCGATGTGTGGTATCAAAACATCCTCTAACCCCAAGTCAAAGCGCTTGTGCTTGGAACTGTCTGGAAGAAAGAAGAACGCCCCAAAGCACAGCGTAATAAAGGCACTGAGGATGAGGAGGAGGATAAACTTCTCCGAGAGCCTCAAGGTTGCTCTGTGGTGGGGAAATGACGAAGCACCTGGGGACAGAGTGGGTATCCTGCGCCCGGAGAGCGGCAAAAGAGCTTGCGTGGTCATGTTCAAATAGCACAACAGGGAATATGGAGGGACAAATGTCACAGCTCTCTCATGCAGACCACTTCTATTATCTCATTGCAGCCAACATGCCTCCAAATGCTATGTGTACATCCTGGGTATGAAGATGACCGTGTCCATCAGTGAACTTTCACCATTTTGGTCTGAGAAAAAAAAGAAAGAAGGAAAATTGATGTGAACCCATGATAAATGTAATAGTCTTGGGAGGCTGAACAGCCAGTTTCAGTTTCCATGGCAATTTCAGGTTCGTTTAAATGGGCACGGTTTATCTACAATACATGTACAATGTATAATAAATGTTTCTCTTAAAAAACATGCAAAAAAAAACATTAAGCATGGAAATTACAGGCTAAATTCAACTACGTAGAGAAAATACAATCCGAGTTACCTGACAGCCGCTATTCAATCACACCGCTACATGACATGCTAACCAACGGAACCGATAGCAAGCTAACGTTATTAGCTTTCAAAAAAAAAAAAAATTCGCTTAGTCTTTAACCACTTCATTCGAGTATAAATTAGGACATGAAGCGATTATAACCACTTACTACTTTACACATTACATCACAAGAGTGACATGATATTATAATACAATTTATTCCCCAATAAAAGGTTTGACTAGCATTCAGGAGCCCTTGGAAGGAAGCTGTGTGAACGCGCGCGCAAGCGCGCACCCGCCCGCCTGTTGTAGGCGTCACACAAGCTGGTGTCCCAAGCAGGCGCGCGCGTGCGCGCGGTCACACCTGACCGTCCAGGTACACACAAACCGTTATAAAAAAAAAAATTAAAAAAACAACACACCAAAATAAACACGTGCTGCCAATGTACTGTGAGGAATCCCGAATTCTCGTTTCCATCCACGATCCGCGTCCGCCATCCAAAGGAAAAAGGGGGGAAAAGGAAAAAAAAACGTTTCCCGATTGCTTTGGCTAGCTAGATTAGCTTGTTCATAACGCGTACCGAGTAAGTGAGCCGGTTATAGCGGGCGCGTGCTTTAATCCTCACCACCCGTGTTTTCTTGAAAGCGAAAAGACATTCAGGGATTTTTTTTTTCTCCTCAGATACGTCGAGCTCATTCAGTGACACCGGGGCCACACTGGCAGAATACGACTGTCGATGTGGGTCTGACCTGCACGCAAACGTTACAAGCGTTTGCGATATTGAAGCCCCCTCGGCGACGTGACCGTGGACCGAAGGAAGAGTTCGCTCGCACGCACGCTCGCACGCGTGAGCGTATCCCAGGCCCGCCGCGCGCGCCCTACGATGCCGTGGCAGTACCGAGACTGAACGTACGTCACTACGCCGTGCTCGGAAAGCACAAAAACCTCATACAAAACATCGAACCCGAACACATGAAATAAAGACGAGCTCCTCTGAAACCCTGCTCCTCTCTCTGTCCAGGCTAAACGTGCAGCAGGATCATCCGTCTCTGCCTGCAGCCCACACCGTCTCCGCCTCACAGACCCGCCGCCGCAATGTTTTCATAAAGAATAAACTATTCACAATCTCTGCATCCTCAGAGAACATTTCAGATGCTCTAAACCTCCCGTGTCATCCTGCAGCCTTGCGCACCGCCACCCGCTAATGTCCATGATGTTCCTGCAACAGCTAGCAGGCTCCTGACTCCGCCCCATGCCCTCCACCAGCATCCCATCAGAGAGCGCCGCCTGGTAAAACCCAGGGACGGTCACACAATTACCAACCACGAGGAAAACGAAATAACTTTTCCCGTCTCACTTCTTCTTTCGGCTGCTCCCATTAGGGGTCGCCACAGCGGATCATCCGTCTCCATACCACCCTGTCCTCTACATCTGCCTCTTTCACACCAACTACCTGCATGTCTTCTTTCACCACATCCATGAACCTCCTCCTTGGCGTTCCTCTTTTCCTCCTACCTGGTGGCTCCATCCTCAGCATTCTTCTACCAATATAATTCATGTCCCTCCTCTGCACATGTCCAAACCATCTCAATCTTGCCTCCCTCACCTTGTCACCAAAACATCCTACATGCGCTGTCCCTCTAATAAACTCATTTCTAATCTTGTCCATCCTCGTCACTCCCAACGAAAACCTTAACATCTTCAGCTCTCCTACCTCCAGCTCCATCTCCTGTCTTTTACTCAATGCCACTGTCTCTAATCCATACAACATCGCAGGTCTCACCACAGTCTATAAATGTTCCCTTTCATTCTTGCAGATACCCTACTATCACAAATCACTCCTGTCACTCTTCTCCACCCACTCCACCTTGCCTGCACTCTTTTCTTTACTTCTCTAACACACTCTCCATTACTTTGCACTGTTGACCCCAGATACCTGAACTCCTCCACCTTTGCCAGCTCTTCTCCCTGCAACCGCACCCCTCCACTGCCCTCCCTCTCATTCACACACATGTACTCTGTCTTACTCCTACTGACTTTCATTCCCCTTCCCTCCAACGCATATCTCCACCTCTCCAGGCTCTTCTCAACCTGCTCCCTACTCTCACCACAAATCACAATATCATCCGCAAACATCATAGTCCAGGGAGACTCCTGTCTGACCTCGTCCGTCAACCTTTCCATCACCACTGCAAACAGGAAAGGGCTCAGAGCCGATCCTTGATGCAGTCCAACCTTCACCAGTCTATCGTACCTACTGCACACTTCACTGCCGTCACACTGTCCTCATACATGTCCTGCACCACCCTCACATACTTCTCTGACACACCTGACTTCATCATAAAATACCATTTTCCAGTCTCACTGGTTACAGCAATTACTCCACTAACCCTTACAGCCTGCCATTCAGTTTGTTCAAGAGCAAAATGGAACCAGTATATAGGTTTTTAACCTCGAATCTATACATGTGCAATTTCTAGTTTGTCATGTTAAAATATATGATTGACACAAATGATCGAACTCAATATTCCAAACTTTTGGTGTTCTTTTTATTTAAGATTGTGTATCTGAAAGTATGGTTGCCACAACCATATATAACTATAGATCATATAACTATGAGAAATGTTTAGGTTGTTTACACTTTCTCTTGAATTTTTGTGTGTCCCAAACCTCGAAACAGTCAGATCTGTCTTTTTAAATGTGCATTGGATGTACTTTTTATAATAAATGACAAACCTGAAACACATTGTACAAGGCGACCTGTCAAAGAAATAAGCTTCCAGTCTGCTGAGGTGTCCACTGATTTACCTCACTTTTTGAGGGTAGAGAATTCATTTCTTTATTTGTTTTAGCAGACTGTAGCTGCATCATTACGTGCACATTGCCACCGTGTGAATAGGCTATAAGGAAGCAGCTGTAGGAAAATAAATAAATATAATACAAAGGACAAACTAACTGGGTTGAAAGAAAATGTATGTAAAACATGAAAATATAAATGGGAAAAAAATCATTGTTAGATATTAGTAACAATATTGTATATAGTTTTAATAATAAGTATGAATGTCTTGGGGTTTAGCTCACCAGTATCTGAAGGATTGAAGACTTCTTCATTGATTTGGACCAGGGGTCGCCAACATTTTTGACACTGAGAGCTACTTCTTGGGTACCGATTCATGTGAAAGGCTACCAGTTTGATACACACTTTTGAAATAACAAATTTGCTCAATTTACCTTTTATTATGTTATTATTAATGATTAATGATATTCATCATCTTCCCGTGGGCTCACCACCTGCAGGAGGGACCGTAAGGGACGGTGCTGTGAGGATTGGGCAGCAGTCGAAGGCGGGGGCCTGCTTAGACTGCTGCCCCCGCGACCCGAATTACGGATAAGCGGGAGAAAATGAATGAATGAATGAATGATATTCATCATGTTAATGATTTCTCACAATAATTAACAATGATTTAACAAGGTAGGAAACAGATTAATATCAATATGTAAAACTTTATTTCTATAAATCTCTGCAAGTATTTACATTTTCAAATGATCACTTCTACAACATTTTCACAAGCCACTAATAATTTTGCACTACGTTGCATCATGTTTGTACAGATTATTAATTACGTAACATACAAAAATCAACTTGGAGACCAGCTAGCTCTAATCTAACATATTTTAAAGGTTTTGTTTTTTATATTGTAATTTTCAAATTCAAACCAATGCAAGTTTGGTGACTCCTGATTTAAAATGTAAAAGCGATCTGAAGTTGGTCCAGCAGGCATGTCATAGCTAGTCTTCAATCTTAGTCACACTAAAATCAAGATATGTTATTGATCTCAAAATAAATGCTGACTTACACATTATTCATTCATATTCTGTAGCTGGTCATGGTTAAGGTGGATCCAGAGCCCATCAATGAACTAGGGTTAGGGTACGCAGGCTGCATATCATGCTAATGTACTGTTGACTTTGGTGAACACCTGTAGCTTAAGATAAGCCAGTTCTTTATTTTTAAACAAACCCCACCAGCTGGATTCCATTCAGATGGGTCATTCACAGCAGGCGTCATAGCTAGCTCTAACTCATAGAGAGCAGTCATCTTTGTTGACTGCTCTTTACCAGAATGGTCTTAGTTGGTGCATTATAAGCCTACTTATATCTGCAGTGCTCTGTTTAAAATAATGGATAAGTTGGATGACCCAGAATCAACCAGCTGGTAGATAGCAGTGAGGTGGGCCATGATTTAATATGCCTAAGCAAATGATACAATTAAACAATGTAGATATAAATTAGTAATTCTATAATTACTATAGTATAACTATAAACATTCAGTGCATCAATAAATTTTACTTCAGGATATATTTCTCAGGGTGGAAAAAGCCGGGGAGTGCACGAGTATATGGTTATATGCTGTACAACTTGCAGTGTCTATTGCACATTCTCTGGCTCCAAGATCTTTTGGCCCAATTTTGTGCAATTCCAATTAACATAGCAATTTTCAATCCGACCAAAATAAGGGGGGAAAAAAGTCTGCATTTTTTCCCAATGCTCTCTTCCTGGCACTCTGATTTGATCTCCTAGTCCAAATACCCTCTTTATAGACTGATTTTGATATTTCCAAAGTGTTCATAATATCCACTGAATAAATATATAGGAGTCCCTGTGTGAAAATTCATAGCGTTTCAACAGATGTGGATAACAGCCTGCTGACATTCGGCATGGAAACGCTTAATCAAGCATTTATTGTGAGGTTTTGAAAGTATATTAAACTTCAAATCAGGACAATAGGAAACACTGTAGCAGGGAAAGACATAGCGCATTGTTGCCATCTGGTGTTGACTAGAAAAGCATCTCCCACACTTCCAGCCTGCTCAACAAGTCATTCCCAGGCTGGAAAAACCACAAAGAATTGCGAAAAAATTTAATTAAAAGGGGAGTTTCTAAATAATTAAAGTGCATTATTGTTATCATAACCTGGATCAGAAGCATAACTATCCTATGTAACTATCCTGCAACTAATATCAGTATTTTTTGTTGTTGCAATAATCAGTCTGAGCAACCAAAAGCAAGTTCAGAGTAAACATAAAAGAACACACAAAAAAAAAAGATAACTGTTCAGACAGCTGAAGTTTGGGACATTTATTAGTATTGATGCACATGTAATCATATTGGTTTTATGTGACACCAAGTCTATTTTAATTCATTACAATATTAGTTAAATAAACACATCAGACATTCGGTTATGAAATAAAATATCAAGAATACAGTAATGTTGTTAAGAGTAGCACCAAAAGTTCTTATGGATGTTTTTATTTTGTCGACGTGGCCAGTGTCGAGTAGATCAACACCAAACACAGCTTCACATGCTGTATTATTGGGTGGCCAGGGCAACAAAATTAAGCCTCTTAGCTAGATATTTTACAAATGCTCTTTCCAACTGCTGTTAAATGCAACTTGTACTTTCACAGAATACACAAAGGGACCGAATATTCGAGCCAAATTCCTAATGCACGCTGCTCACCATTGCTCCACAAGATATGTCCTACTTTTTCAATGCCCCTTCATTACACACAGCAGCGTTACATAAATTCACATTTGAAACCAGAAATTAATTATTTGTTATACGTTATCACTATATCTCTCCATACGAGGTATTTGGTTAAAAAAAAGTACAAATATAAAATGCATGAACACAAACTTAAAAATCGACAAGGATTTGTTAAACTTGTACAGCACTTTGTTCAAGCTTTTTAAATATCTGTGTGTAACTGGTTCATGCTTGTAGAGTTAAAAAAAAAAAAAAAAAAAAAAAAAAGTCGTTAAATAAAAAAGTGAACAAAGGAGTAGGATAATCCAGCTTTACAGAGATCAACTGCATCACGGACAGGCCTGCTGGTGACATGTTTAAAAATATATATACCAGGACATTTTCAGGTTTTAAAGCACCATATAGCATTTTAAAACGACATAATTGTGCATTTTTGTGTGTGGTTGTTCTTTCAGAGTTCCACAGTTCGGACATGTCCTTGCTGAGAGCCTGACTCCAGACTGCGCACACACTCTGAGCTCTCCTGCACACTACCACAACAGGACCAGTGTGGCTTCCCTGGGTGGTCTTTGTGGCCATGACCACATCCCTGGAACCCTCCTGTGAAACACAAGCACACAACATTTATTAAAAAAAAAAAAAAAAAGTGTACACAGTTTTAGAGTACTGAAATAAAATTCAGAGCAACACAGACCCCAGAGAGAACCCACTTATAATGCTGATCTGTTCATATACAGACATGTTATTCATTCATTTTCTCCCGCTTATCCGTAATTCGGGTCACGGGGGCAGCAGTCTAAGCAACATGTTATTCAGTTAAAACTAAAACCTTGGTCATATTAATCACCAATTTATATTTAAGTTAAACAAAGATTTGAAGTACCACTGAGCTTTGCTAAGGATACCCACAACTGTCTGTAATGATTTAAAGAATGTTTGAAGTTCACTATAGTAGAACAGCAGCAATAACCACTCATTATTACTGTAAAAGTGCACTTGAAGTAGCTTTTTTATGAGTTTTACATGCTTCGAGAGAGCAAGCAAACACTTTCATGGAGGCGTCTTGTTTTCCCTGACTATGCATGTTAAACCTCCAGAGGTGGGAAATGATGTTATTACAGCTTGCAAATTACCACTTGCCAGGCATCACAAACACAAAATAGCGTATGGTTTAACAAGTAATTCTGCATTTAAACTAAAAAATAGTAGACCATTTTAGAAAGTCAAGTCAAGTTTATTTCTATAGCGCTTTTCACAACAGACATTGTCTCAAAGCAGCTTTACAGAAATCAACAGTTAAGGTGAACGATGTGTATTTATCCCTGATGAGCAGCCGTGGTGACTGTGACAAGGAAAACCTCCCTTAGATGTTATGAGGAAGAAACCTTGAGAGGAACCAGACTCAAAAGGGGAACATCCTCATTTGGGTGACATCAAGAGTTTGATTATAATGATCAATAATGATCATTTATACCGATTACATAGAAAGTAATCGTTATAAACACGCTGAGACATGTTTGACTGTACAAACATTATATATTGTAAAAGAAAATCTGGATGTAACTGGAAAAGGCTCATTTGGATATTTTGATCTCTCTAAGAAGGCACTTGTAGTAACTTACAGTCTTACAGTATCTGGTTTACATTACCTTTAATAAAGTAATACATTAGTCTCATTAGAACTGAAAGTCAATCCATGAAGACAAAGACATGGTTATTATATGGAACAAGTTTATAAAGCTGAAATGTATTTTACTGTTAATAATAAAAAACAGGTAAAGATTCTATTTTTCTTTACTTTTTTTCCATTATACTGGAAGATGTTTCTTTCATTCAACCGTTTCTTATAGTTCACTGCTCTCAACGTATCAACCAGCGCAAACACATGAAGTGTGGTTTCTGTATGTTTCTCTACGTACAGTATGATGATTGTTTTACTGCTGGTGAGCAGAGAAATATAAGAAAACTTACAAAACATCTTTCCACAATAAAAAAATAAAAAGAACAGTACGACTCCTTTCTTTCTTTCTTTCATTTCTTTTTTGGGGGGGGGATTTAGCGCTGTATACAACCGCCACAATAAAATTATAGTCTTTAAACCAAGCAGACAAGATGAAAGAAGAAATGATTATGAAAAAAGGAAAATTCTTAAAGCCTTGTGTCGACATTTATATGAGCCACTAACCACTACGGCGAAGTGTGACATCACAAATAAATCCAGTGCTGAACAGAGGCACCCCTAATAAAATTTTTTGGCCTAAACATTTCAAACTGAAGTGCATTTATTTATTATAAAAACTACAATACATTATGTCATAATGGGAAGTAAAATACACCCTGAAAGCCAGACAAATTTGTGCAGGAATGTAAGTGTGCTATACCTGGCATGGTCCCAGGACAGCCACATCGTGCCTCTTTGGCGCCACCACTAGAGCAGAAAGAGCAGCAGTGGAAGATTCCACGGTGTCGCTGAATTTTTCTCTTCACAGTCAGCCCAAAAGGCGAACCCTGCAAAGCACAAAAAAACAGAAACAGGATCGGTCCCACTCTAATTGCACCCCTATTGAGCTATTAATACTTTATTACTAATCGAGCTGTTACCTTAACATGCTGTGCTTTGACACAAACCCACACAGAGTAGGATCCAGGTTCCCTGGGCGTGTAGGAGACTGTATACGACCCATCATTATTATCAATCACTGCTGTCTCCACTTTGCTGCAAGAAATGGCAAAAGGTGCTGTGTATGTTTTATAAATGTCCTATATAAAAACCCTTTCAAACACACAAGTCTATAATGAAGCAGATTTAATAGAGATCATACAAGATGTTCTCATTAACTGCACAAGGTTGAGTCAAACCTGGCTTTTATATTGGAATTAGCCACACTATGTCAATAAACCTTTTTAATAATAGATGGGGGAATTGTATCATCCTGAGTCACCTCAAGGCATGCTGGAACATGACAGTTAATGCAATCCAAACATACAGGATTAGTTCTAGTCCTAGTCATCTTCCACCACAAATGGCTACCATAAAAGGTTGCTGCAGTAGTCTGGAATGTGACACAGTAGTGCTCACTGGTCATAAAGCCCTAGTCATAAAGTCATAATTAGTTAGTGATTGTAGCTGCTGGGACAATGGACATAAAAAATAAAATAAAATTGATCTATAAAGCTTATATTCAGAAAACTGTATAACAGAGGTCGACAGATTTTACCGATACCGATATCTAGGTTGGATCGTACTTGCCGATAACCGATTAATTAACAGATAGTAGATAAAAAAAAAAGAAAAAAAAAGAAAACAAATGTAAAATTGTATTTCACTTTATTTAAAAAATAAATAAACAAACAAACAAACAAACAAATAAATAAATAAAACTGTACTAAATCATGTGCTGAATGAAAAATTTTTTTTACATATTATAATAATAAATATGGAGTACAATAAAAAGACATGCATTCAAACTGAAACAAAAAGTAACACTCCAAATAAATAAAAACAGTTACGTCAATTAATACAATATATATTATAATATAAATTATATAAAAAAAATGTTAAAATAAACAGCAATAATTCGCTTCTAGAGGCTAACGCAACCTGGAAAAACTATCGGTATGGATTTTTGCCAATAGCAATCCACTATCATTGTGAATAATCGACAAAACCTATGAACCTCTAGTTTATAATTATAAATATTTTAAAAGAACAAGTTCAAACTCACCACTCTTTCTTTTCTGTGTGGATAATACTGACTAACACAGAGTCTCCTCCTTTGGCCATCAGTTCCCCCACAGAGTCCCTGCAGACTAGTGTGAACTCACGCTTTTTGCCCTCAATACATTGTTGGACACCTGCAAATAAGTTCAGATTCAAGAGAAAATCTTATAAACCTGATTATTATAAAGACAAACTGGACTTCAAAGATTTCTAACTTCAGCTTGACAGCTTTTAGTGATACATGAAAACTAAAGTAACATTCCTATAAAATGCCACTCTGTACAACCTTCAGATTGCATTTTTCAAAGTGGACAGAATGTTCACACATGCTGCATTAGTTCAAAAAGGTGCCTGCTATTTTTAGCACTGCATTGTGTTTGTTCATATATACTTTTGGTTATAGTTTTTATAGTTCTCTTTGCACAGTACTGTATATTCAGAGTATACAGTAGGTTGACTGGTCGGCGCTATCTTGAGTTATGTGTCTTGTCTTGTGTTGTCTGTCTGCACTGTCTGTACTGTTTTTCGTCTGCACTGTTTGCACTAGGTTGCACTCGATGCACTTTATGTAGCTTTGTGTTGTAGCTCCAAGTTGTTTAGTGTAGCACCAGGGTTCTGGAGGAAAGTTGTCTCATTTTTACTGTGTACTGTTTACAACTGTGTATAGTAGAAATGACAATAAAAGACTCTTGACTTGACTTAAATGGCATAAATTCTTACATTCTCATGCATGTACAGTACAGGGACTCGAGAATTGTTGGTAAATGTTTGAAAGCACCAGTGTGAATGTAGAGCGTTTAAAATGTGAATGGGATTCATATAGATGTAGCCTGAGCTCTCTGGTCGCGTATATCTACATTTCTCTCTGCAGCTGTCAGACAAATTCAGCCTTTATGGTTGCAGCTGCCCTCAGATTCTCATACTCTGTCTTAAAGATTGCAATAAAAAGATTAAAGGCAGATGCATAACTGCACAAAAGAGGTAAAAAAAAAAAATAATTATTGATTTTTGTTCCTTTATAGACAATCCAATTTATCAATCCTTAAAATACTAACCACAAAGAACTACTAGTAAGCTCTGCATGCCAACTGCAGTACTCCGAGATATAATTATTCTGAATTAATAAGGAACCAGGGTGTCACGGTGCTACTGCTTTTTCCAACACAACCAGAGACAGATTCATTACCATAGTTTCTATTTTATCCTCACCTCAACAACACAGGTCACTCAACAACAAGATTTCTGTTACTTTAAAAATGTGATTATTTCCCAGTATTTCATTAAAGATGAATTACTGAACATGCTATTCCTACAATCAAGTCTCACTTTCTGAGAGAAACTACATTTGGGTATTATCTAACCATGCATACTGTTAACACCATATCTATCTATTCTTTTATCTATCGCAGGTTTACATGTTAATATTTTGTCTGGTCATGGAACATGTTGAGACACAGCTGAAAGACAAAAACTGTGATTGACAACACCAAATGAAAAGGTTTATGGGAACAAGGAATGTCCCCACTATGTTCAGTGATCATTCCATTCCATGCTCTAGTCCTGTGCAGGTACGTGTGCGTTACCTACCTGGAAATTCAGCTGAATTGCCCTCATTCCCAAGAGTGTTTTTTTTTTTAGAACAAATACAATTTTATATAATGAAACTCTACACCTTATGCTCTCTGCAGAGACACATGGTGTCAGAGTAAATTGGAACTGCCCTCTCCTTAAGAAAACATGGAACTGCTAGTGAAAAATGGTTCTTATTCTTATAAAAGGGTCACCTGAGCTACAGGTGGGAACTAAACATTTTCTTACAAGGATCGGGGGGGAAAAAATGCAATCATCAATTGAAATACACTTACATTTCAATTCAAATTCAACCTGGAAAATACACTGGAAAAGTTGTGACTAGGTAAATGTATTCTTGATGTATGTAGCCATTGAGGTGCTACACCCTTTTTATCTGAAAATCAAGCAGCCCTGTGAATGATTTGGCACATGACTCCATGGTTAAACAAATTATTCGCATTTAGAATTGACCTCAAGCTACTGAGGAGAGACAATGGCATTGATGGGATGGTTCAGAAAAGGCTTTTATAAGTGATTTTATAAGGCTTTTAACACCAGGAGCTCCAGCTGAGCAACATCCAATCTCCTAGTTAAAGAATAAGAACAGTCAAACACTTGTAGTACAGTAAAAACCCTGTTGGATGAGCAAAATTCGTTCTTGAAAATTGCTCGTAGGTCCATATGTTCGTACGGTCAAACTCATTTTCCCCATAAGAATTAATGTAAAAGCGATTTAATCCATTCCGAGACCTCATTCGATCGCTTATTTCTGCATTTAAAAAGTATTTGTAGCCTATTTTAACAAACAAATACCCCGGAAATGACTGTATTGACAAAGAAATACATTATTAATAATAAGATAATAAAATATTGTAATAAAAATAAAGATAAATAAATAAAAATACAGTACCATACGGTAAGCATAATTTAACACTTACCCATGTAGTAGTGGTTGATTGTGAGTGTGAGATGGTGGTGGATGGTGAGAGAGGAAAGAAGTTTTTGGTAGGAGAATCTCCTTCTCTTGCCCTTCTCTTTATTATTTACTATGGTGCTTATGGTAGAGCTAGACACCCCATACTGCTGACATAGGTCACGAGTACGCACACCACGCTCGTACTTTTCGACTATTTCCTTCTTGGTTTCAATGGTAATTCTATTTACTTTCTTTTTCCCAGCACCATCACTGATTTTCTTGGGAGACATTTTTCAAGATTTCTAGTGAAACAAAAATATAACAAAAAAAGTTAAATTTTTGCTGCACTGAACAACGAGAGCAACTGAGCGACTGATGCTAACCTCGGCCGAAAGTGGGAAACCGGCAGCGTGGGTTTGCTCGTGCCTTCGTTTGTTCGTACTATTAGTTGCTCATACAATAGGGTTTTACTGTATCTAGAATATTTGCTGGCCACCTTTACAATCCTTGGATAAGTGCTGAGTCCATCAGTCAGAAAATGATTTTTTATTGTATTTTTTTTTTATAACTGTAAAACGCGATACCTGAATCCTTACCTTCTCCTTGAATGGAGCACTTGCTGGGATCTACGGTCTTGGCCTGCAGAACTCCTACCATTGGAAATCCGTCTACGTCCCCTGCAAGTTCCTGTGGTAAGAAACAGATACTGCCACCAATGTCATGGCTGACACTGGTCAAGTGTGGGTCATACCCCAATTCGATCAGGCTCATTAACCGCCTTGTGGTTACTCCCTTTACACTGAGGATCTCTGCCTCCGAGCCACACGTAAGCAAGCGTTCAGCAAAGTCCACACTGCCACGGATATCACACAATGCCTGCTGCAACTGCACCTTTTGCAGCTGGAGCTGATTGCGCCTTTGAAGTCTCAGATCCTCCAGAGAGTGCAGAAGAGAACGGCAGTGAGTTTGCACAGCGTTGGTGTAGGCTTGTGCAAAGGCCTGGATCTCGTTTGACATCGCCTCTGCCCGAGACTGCAAAGCATTCTGGGAAACCTGCACGCACCTCAGTGCCTCCTCCAGACGAAAAAGACGAGGCCGCAGGTTCCTGGAAACCAGCTCTCGAATACGGTCGCCGTGCTGATGTATAACCTCATGCAGGGGACTGCAGCGATGGTCCTTGTGAAAAGCAGCAGCACATTCCATGCAAATGGTGAGATCACATGTCTCGCAGAAGAGACGCAACTCCTGGCCCGGGTGCAGAGAACACAGCACGGGTCTGGAAAGATGGCCCTGGCGCTTCAGCTCTTCCAAGCTTTGAATGGCATGACTGGAAGTCCTCTTTTGTCTCCTGTTTAAAAAAAAAATTATAAATAAACCTGCATATTAAACTTCTAATTGCTATAACGGGAAAAAATAAATACAAAAATATGAGCGTAACTGACAATTACCGTATTTTTGAACTGAACCCCATAAAATTAGACCACTTTGAGTTTTTTTGGTTTGAGAATTATATTATTTGCTTCAGCAAATAAAAACGTTAATTTGTCCTTTAACTATTTTTTTATTACTACCTTCAATGCAACTCTGAAAAGGTTAAACTCTGGGTATACTATCTTAAATCTAAGGTAAATTCTGGTTAAACTCTGGGTAAACTCTAGCTGAACACGAAGGTAAACTCTGGGTAACCACAAAAGTAAACACAAAAGTAAACTCTGGGTAAACACAAAGGTAAACACTGGGTAAACACTTTCTGCTTCCTCTCAAAATGCCCTGTATGTTCTTTATCACCATCAGGCATTTAGGAAGACAAAGAAAAGTAATAAATACTAGGACTAGGTGTATACACCACACATGATTGTTTTTTTAATTTTCAGAGAATTGAGTCCTTTCCTAATTGTGTTGTTTCTCTTTATTCATTGGTCTGACTTTATGGCTAAATTACTGACTTCCCTTCAGAAAAGGCAACAAAATCCCATGCGCCACAGAATTCTTTGCTCTTTGATATAGCAAAAGGTTCTGTGTATGAGACGTGATATATGTTTAGTGTATCAGATGTGGTGGTATAATGTACTGTTGTGTGCAAATGGCTGCAACCTCCTGTACTGCAGGTTGTGTTGTCGCTTCACAGCTTTAAGACCCCTTCTTAACATCTGAGCTTCAATCTCCAAACATCAATCCTGAGCTTAACATCCGAGTTCCATCTTATGTTTGACCAATGCCTGCATGGACTTCCATCTGCTTCTCTGGTCTTCTTTCCCCATACACATTCAATCAGGTAAACTAGGTGAACCAGTGCTCTAGACACTTTTTATCTATATTTCTGCTATAAAACCCAAAAGTTTAAAGTCTATTGTGCAACAGCTTTCCTATACCTCACAGTCTGCATATCAGTGAGTTTATTGCTATGTGAACTTATTGTCTTGCACTTGTCTTACACGGCTGTGTAGTCACAGTATTTGCAGTTTTGTGTACGGCTGTGGTGCAATGAAAAAACATTTCATTTCACTGTATGGGGTAGGACCCAAACATTCTCTTTTATCCCCCTCACATTGCAATACAATTGACATTTTCTTCAATTCTTAAATTATTTCCCCATGTCTTTTGACATCATGTCTAGAGCCTGATGCTCTCCTGTAAGCACCCAAGCACTGTAATGCAAAATCACTCAAACAGATTGTCCAGGAGACACTGCATATTTGAATTCTGAGATTTTTTGTGTGTACCGCCAAGTACACAAGCTATATACTAAAATGACAATAACGCAAACATGAACTCGAAATCCACAGTGACACTAGCCAGAATAAAATGTGAATAAAATAAAACGATTGAACGGTTAGATGTATGGTTGGTCACCTCCATCTCGAGACCTGATTTAGAGAAATTAGTGGCAGAGCGATGTCAATGAGGTAAAGATCGCCAGTTAGAACTGTAGTGTAGGACACAGTGTCTGTCAAAAGTGTGAAAAAGCAACTATTTTTCTATTGTTTTTGCAAGACACGCATGCTCTTTTTGCTTATATGCGACAAACTGGGTCATTAAACTGTATTCTTATTAACGTTATTTAACGGTATACTTTCATTAAACTGTTACCTCAGGCACTAACAATAGGCTATGGATGAATTAAAGACACGTAGCTATATCACATTCCACTTCACAATATTCTGTTAGTGTTTGAAGAACATGCTAACTACTTATATACATGTAGGTTAAATTGTAAAAGAAATAATGAACCAAAATGTCTAACATTTCATACTTTGAACACCATGCAATTCCATCTGGACTGCAGCTTACAGACAATGACCAGACAAAGACAATGACCTGAAGCATACGTTTAAGTTCTCTAAGCGTTATTTACAGAGCAAACAGTCAGATAAAGTGTTAACTATCGTGGAATGGCCTGCCCAGTCACTGTACCTATTAAACTGCTCTGGGATCAAATCTCCAACTAGCAAAGAACACCTTTGGCAAGAGGCATATAGCCTAGTCTTTTTCTTCTTCTTCTTCTTCTTCTTTCGGCTTTTCCCATTAGGGGTCGCCACAGCGGATCATCTGTCTCCATACTCCTCTGTCCTGTAAATCTGCCTCTTTCAACCCAACTACCTGCATGTCTTCCCTCACCACATCCATTAACCACCTCCTTGGCCTTCCTCTTTGCCTCCTTCCTGGTGACTCCATCCTCAGTATTCTCCTACAGATATACCCTATGTCCCTCCTCTGCACATGTCAAAACCATCACAATCGCGGATCCCTCATCTTGTCTCCAAAAACGTCCTACATGCACTGTCCCTCTAATGATTAATTTCTAATCCTGTCCATCCTCGTCACTCCCAACAAAAACCTCAACCTCTTTAGCTTTGCTACCTCCATCTCCACCTCCTGTTTTTTACTCAATGCCACGGTCTCTAAATTATACAACATCGCAGGTCTCACCACAGTCCTATAAACTTTCCCTTTCACTCTTGCAGATACCCTTCTATCACAAATCACTCCTGTCACTCTTCTCCACCCACTCCACCTTGCCTGCACACTTTTCTTTACTGCTCTAACACACTCTCCATTACTTTGCACTGTTGACCCCAGGTACCTAAACTCCACCAACTTCTCCACCTCTTCTCCCTGCAACCGCACCACTCCACTGTCCTCCCTCTCATTCACACACATGTACTCTGTCCTACTCCTACTGACTTTCATTCCCCTTCTCTCCAGCGCATATCTCCACCTCTCCAGGCTCTTCTCAACCGGCTACCTACGCTCACCACAAATAACAATATCTTTCCCAAACATCATAGTCCACGGAGACTTCTGTCTGACCTCATCCGTCAACTTGTCCATCACCACTACAGGAAAGGGCTCAGAGCCGATCCTTGATGCAGTCCAACCTCCACCTTGAACCAGTCTGTCGTTCCTACTGCACACTTCACTGCTGTCACTGTCCTCATACATGTCCTGCACCACCCTCACATACTTCTCTGACACACCTGACTTCCTCATACAATACCACAACTCCTCTCTCAGCACCCTGTTATACGCTTTCTCTAAATCCACAAATACGCAATGCAATTCCTTCTGTCCTTCTCCATCAACATTTTTAAAGCTCCACTGCCATCTCTCTTTAACATCTCCTGCTTCTACCGGTATGTCATCTGGTCCAACCAACTTTCCACTCTTCGTCCTCTAAATCGCTGCTCTCACTTCCTCCTAAATAATCCTATCCACTTCCTGCTTCACCATCTCCACACCATCCAACATTCTCTCTCTGTCAAGTTCCTCTTTCATCAGCTGCTCAAAATACTCCTTCCAGCTTCTCAACACACTCTCCTCACTAGTCAACACATTTCCATCTCTATTCTTTATTGCTCTAACTTGTAGCACATCCTTCCCAGCTCGGTCTCTCTGCCTGGCCAATCGGTACAAATCCTTTTCTCCTTCCTTAGTGGAGGAAAACAAACAAAAAAAACTATAAAGCTCAACTCCAACCCTAAACAATGCTATGACTCCGAGTCATGAGGAATGTTAGGAATGTGCATGCAGGCCACCAGGTTGGCTTGGATTGAAAAATCCCACCGTTTAATTTCAATTCCTTTTTATTTGTAGAGCTTTTAAAACAATAGTCATTCTCCAAAGGAAGCTTCACATAGATAACGAAGTTATAAAATATGAGTTTATTCTCAATGAACAGTGGTCACAATTGAAGGCAAAAACCATCCGGTGGTAAGAGGAGGAATCCTTGAGAGGAACCAGACTCCAAAGGGAACCCATCATCATCTGGGTGCTGCCCATTCATTATAGTTGTATCATTGTTCTGCTTAAATGCTTAAACTGTTCATGCTAACTGCAGTCCTGTAGTCAACACTATAGAAGAAACAATAGTCATGAAGAACCATGAAGATGGATTTGGACTGTAATTCATATGAACCGTGTAATACAATGTTTATATGAATTAGTGTTTATATGGAGTTGGACTGTAATTCATATGAACCGTGTAATACAATGTTTATATGAATTACAGTGTTTATATGGAGTTGGACTGTAATTCATATAAACATTGTATTACACGGTTCATATGAATTACAGTCCAAATCCATCTTCATGGTTCTTCATAACTATGGTTTCTTCTATAGTGTTGGGTTTGGGAATATTTTATTGTTACAGTGTCGAGTTCATTTCAACCTTGTTGTATGAAGGTTAGAAAGAAAAGGGTGTTTCCCCCAACCAGGTTGTTCCTAAAGATGGGGAAGCTTTATTTTTATGACGTGAATGATGTAAGCGCACTGGAAGCTGGTGTTGGATCTGTGATGATCAAAAATGTTGAGCTATTTCATGAGTTGCTCAGTAGCTCCTAGTTTTATAACTACAATGACTGTATAAGACTGTAGAAAGAACATTACTTATAATCTTACAATCCAGCAATCATGTTAGTTCTCACTCTGTCCAGTGTTCTGTATTGTATAAAGACTATAATCACACTCTTGATGTCACCCAAATGAGGATGGTTTCCCCTTTTGAGTCTGGTTCCTCTCAAGGTTTCTTCCTCATAACATCTAAGGGAGTTTCTCCTTGTCACAGTCACCATGGCTGCTCATCAGGGATAAATGCACACCATTTACCTTAACTGTTTAAGCATAAAGGAGATGTGCAGTCTTGCAGTAACTACAGGGGAATTAAGTTGATCAGTCACACCATGAAGTTATGGGAAAGAGTAGTGAAAGCCAGGCTGAGAGAAGAGGTGACCATCTGTGAGCAACAGTATGGTTTCATGCCGAGGAAGAGCACCACAGATGCATTATTTGCTTTGAGAATGTTGATGGAGAAGTATAGAGAAGGACAGAAGGAATTGCATTGTGTATTTGTGGATTTAGAGAAAGCGTACGACAGAGTGCCAAGAGAGGAGTTGTGGTATTGTATGAGGCAGTCAGGTGTGTCAGAGAAGTATGTGAGGGTGGTGCAGGACATGTATGAGGACAGTGTGACGGCAGTGAAGTGTGCCGACAGACTGGTTCAGGGTGAAGGTTGGACTGCATCAAGGATCGGCCCTGAGCCCTTTCCTGTTTGCAGTGGTGATGGACAGGTTGACGGACGAGGTCAGACAGGAGTCTCCCTGGACTATGATGTTTGCGGATGATATTGTGATTTGTGGTGAGAGTAGGGAGCAGGTTGAGAAGAGCCTGGAGAGGTGGAGATATGCGTTGGAGAGAAGGGGAATGAGAGTCAGTAGGAGTAAGACAGAGTACATGTGTGTACTCTGTGTGGTGAGGGAAGACATGTAGGTAGTTGGTGTGAAAGAGGCAGATGTATAGGACAGGGTGGTATGGAGACGGATGATCCGCTGTGGCAACCCCTAATGGGAGCAGCCGAAAGAAGAAGAAGATTCACCTTAACTGTTGATTTCTGTAAACGCTGCTTTGAGACAATGTCTGTTGTGAAAAGCGATATAGAAATAAACTTGACTTGACTTGAGCTCACTTACCTGTGCGCCTGGCTGCAGAAGTCACACAGGTTGAGGCTGCAGACCGCACAGCGCTGACGGGCCTCGGCGTCCCCGCACAGGTCGCACACAGCGCACTTCTCCAGCAGCAGGGTCTCCATGAACACCTCGTCCAGCGCCAGGTGGTCCGTGGTGAGTGCGTCCACGCCGGAGCGCGGCAGCTCCACCACACTGTCGCACTCGGGACACAGCACGCGCTCCCGCACCCGGTCCCGTGCCGGAGCTTCACTCAGCGGGGAAAACGCCTCCAGCTGCCGAATACAGTCCGCGCAAAACGTGTGCAAGCAGGACAGCAGCTTGGGCTCGCGGTACATGCGCTTACACACGCGACAAAACGCCCTGGAGCTGCTCACGTTCCCGTTCATCGACTCGGTGTCCGTTCCTATGTCTTTCACCTCTTCATGGGCAGCTTTTTTCACACTGTCCGACATCGTAAAACAATATTTTCTCCAATCACCTTTTTTTTTTAAACTAATTATTACACAAACAAAGTCTGTCCTACAAACACTCCACATCAATCCACTCCCAGCAAAGTTTTACCTACTCACAGGGTTGCCAGGTCGGTCACACAAAAAACACCCTTTGACAACAAGTTCAGTTCCACAACCCTACATCTGACCCTCCATAAAGAATTAAACGGTTTTAATCCAATTCATTTTTATTCGTAGAGCGCTTTTAACAATGCACATTGACTCAAAACAGCTTTACATAGATAATGAGGTTATAAGTTGTAGAAGAGAATGGAGTTTAATACCTGTGAGTTTTGTTTTTTTTTCATATATAAAACGTTTATCCTTAAAAAACAAGCCAGTGTTGGTGAATAAATGCAAAACTGTCCATGCAACCTGTGGTCCTGAGTTATTGTAGTAGACTGTTAATATTATTACAATCAAAATCCATCCTACTGTGTTAGTAACTTCATAGACCTCAATCCAGAGATAGAGCATCAAGATGGACCAGGCAGTATGGATTTGCATTATTGTTTTACATCACTGTGCATCAATTTTTATATTCTTAGGATAAATTAACGAATTACTGAATCAATAAAATTCAGTGACTTGACGTGCACATTAAACCCACATTCACATTTTCCCTGTTAATCCACTGCAGGCATTCATAGATTTACTGTTTGCATTAGGCAAAAAACCTTCGCTTATTAAAGGTTAAAAAAACATGTATAATAGACGTTAATATAACGCTAATATAACGTCATAATCCGACTCGATAATTTAAAATATAGTATATAATGTAAATACTATGTAAATATTATGATTATATGATAGACTCGCGATAAAACACCGGATCGGGCAACCTGCTTTCACGTTTATAGATATTTGAGAATTTAGCTGTCTGACCAATCGGCGAACGCGTACGGGCAGGTGGGCGGGGTTTATAGTGCCACACGCTTTGACCTGATCATCTGACCGGTGAGCGGCAGTGTCGCCATCTGCTGGTCTACTACATCACAGCACAAAGACCAAAGAAAAAGCATCACCATCATCATCATCATCATCATCATCATCATCATCATCATCATCATCATCATCATCATTAACATAATCATCAACGTCAACAGCAGGAATTTAAATAAAACAATTCTATTCATTGCCATTACTAATGTTTATTTAAAGGTTATATTAAAATATTTAAAAAATATATTATTTACAGGACCTTGTGTGTGTGTGTGTGTGTGTGTGTGTGTGTGTGTGTGTGTGTGTGTGTGTGTGTGTGTGTGTGTTTTACAGCATAATGTGAATCATGTCTCTGCTAATAGTCTGTGCCTTATCCACCAGCCATAAGTTGTACCTTCACCGTACCAACATACAGAAAAGGATAAAGGATGTGCTGATGGCATGTGACTTCATAATGTTTGGGGATGAATTAAATGTGAAGTCAGTCGTTGTTGAAACTCCATTACCTGCAAAATGAAAAGATCAAAATGATGTATATTATATATAATATATCTTAATATGTACATGTATACCTCACTATTTATTCTCTTAAAAGTCTGTTTACTAATCACAGATGGCAAAAAGCAAATATATGAAGTGGATGTACCATGCAACATCTGAGTAAATGTTTTCATTCTGGGTGAGTTCGATTGTCTATTTAATGTAATTTCTGTGTGTTTATGCAAATGTATGTGTGTGTGTGTGTGTGTGTGTGTGTCACTGTACCTGCAATCATGTAATAATAAAAAATTAAAAAAAGGGAACCTATACCTGTAACTGTTGCTGTAGAGAGAGCTGCGACAAGAGCATTCTGGATGATACAGGTGTAGATCCCATCAGTCACTTGGACTTGGAGGTTGCTCGTAACCTGCACAATCCCCATCGTTAACGTAGAAAACTGAGTGGTGCTGTTTAACTGTGATCCATTCAAGTCTAACCAGGTTACATCAGGTTTAGGGAGCCATCTTGGAGCGTTGGCTGCCAGACTGTTGTTCTCTGATCTGGTTATATTGGGAGCTGAGAAAGCTGCAAACAATACAATGCAAATGCACAGTGACTAACAGCAGCACGGGTGCTCAGCTGCATTTTTTATTCATACAACTTAACCATTAAAGACATTCAGAAGTTCTTACCACCCACTCTGAGGCGAATGCTGGCTGAACCCGTGACTCCAGAAGCAGTCACACTGCAGCGATACACTCCTTCATCCTCCATCCTCACCGTCCTCAAGAGAAGAGAGGCATTGCCTGTGGTGATAACATCTGGAAAAAGAGTCACCCTGTTTTTGAACTGGGGGTTCTGATCCTGTAAATGACCAGCGTTGTTCTGGAACTGATAAACTACCCCAGTGAGGCCGTCCTTTTGCCAGGTGATCGACACACTAGAAGAAATTTGGC
Source organism: Silurus aristotelis (assembly GCF_946808225.1). NCBI lineage: Eukaryota > Metazoa > Chordata > Actinopteri > Siluriformes > Siluridae > Silurus > Silurus aristotelis. The sequence continues at coordinate 13,187,427 of NC_139576.1, read as the reverse complement.
CAGTTTTGGTTTGGAACTTGCAGCCTAGCATCACATCCGTTCCCAGATTGCCCACAGGAAATGGTGTATTAGTCACTACAGAGCCCTGGGACACTGGGAAGCACACAGAAATGTAAAAAAAAATAAAATACTGTTAACATGAATGCAAGACTCAGGAATATAGAAAAAATAGACCAGGAGAAAGTTTAGTCCAACCTGAAAATGCAATAGCCAGAAGTAGAATTATGATTCCAGCCATTACAAATATAAGAACAATCATGCTGCAAGGGACGAAAATAAGATGTATTTTCTATATTAACATCTCAGTTTGTATATTTGTATATGATATATACTGAGTATATATAAAATAAGTATGCGTTTATATAAAAAGTATATATAATGGTGCCATAACACAGTAGTTCTGCAAATATACAAACAGTCAAACTACAGTTAATAATAAATACAAAAAAAATCTCTGAACAATACCTCCAGAAGATAATTTGTCCAATCGATGCCATACTGAAGTCATCGGTGCTGATTATCTCCCTCAGCGCTTATAAATCAACCCGTTTTTTGACAACAACATTAGGAAGAAATATACACCAGCAAGGGTCCACTTGGGTCTGTCTGCTTTATATTGAATTCCACCCTGAAGCATGGGAGCAGCACCTTCTGTCAATATTGGCATCTAGAGGCGTAGACTTGCCTGATAAGGCTCAGGTGAAATAACTGAAGCCTGATGTAAGGTGTTTTTTTAAACACCAGCATTAATTCTGCTTAATCCTGGCTTGTCCATGTTGTTTAACATAGTCCTGCTAAACACATGTATATGTTCATCATCACACTAAACAAACAGAAAAGAGACTTCCCTTAAAGTCAATCACATTAAGAGTACATTAGACTGTTTCATGTTAGACTGTACATTAGACTGTTTCATGTTAGACTGTACATTAGACTGTATTAGGTTAGACTGTACATTAGACAATATTAGGTTAGACTGTACATTATACTGAATTAGGTTAGACTGTACATTAGACAATATTAGGTTAGACTGTACATTAGACTGCATTAGGTTAGACTGTACATTAGACAATATTAGGTTAGACTGTACATTAGACTGCATTAGGTTAGACTGTACATTAGACAATATTAGGTTAGACTGTACATTAGACTGAATTAGGTTAGACTGTACATTAGACAGTATTATGTTAGAATGTACATTAGACAGTATTATGTTAGACTGTACATTAGACTATATTAGGTTAGACTGTACATTAGACAGTATTATGTTAGAATGTACATTAGACAGTATTATGTTAGACTGTACATTAGACTATATTAGGTTAGACTGTACATTAGACTATATTAGGTTAGACTGTACATTAGACAGTATTATGTTAGAATGTACATTAGACTGTATTAGTTTAGACTGTGCATTAGACTGTATTAGGTTAGACTGTACATAAGGCTGTATTAGGTTAGACTGTACATTAGACAATATTGGGTTAGACTGTACATCAGACTGTATTAGGTTAGACTGTACATTATACTGTATTAGACTCAGTGTTATAGTTGTGAGATAAATCTCCAATCAGTTATATACTGTACAGACCAAAAGTTTGGACAGACCTTCTCATTCAAAGAGTTTTCTTAATTTTCATGACTATGAAAATTGTAGAGTCACACTGAAGGCATCAAGGGCTATTTGACCAAGAAGGAGAGTGATGGGGTGCTGCGCCAGATGACCTGGCCTCCACAGTCACCGGACCTGAACCCAATCGAGATGGTTTAGGGGTGAGCTGGACCGCAGAGTGAAGGCAAAAGGGCCAACAAGTGCCAAGCATCTCTCGGGGAACTCCTTCAAGACTGTTGGAAGACCATTTCAGGTGACTACCTCTTGAAGCTCATCAAGAGAATGCCAAGAGTGTGCAAAGCAGTAATCAAAGCAAAAACTTTGAAGAACCTAGAATATGACATTTTTCAGTTGTTTCACACTTTTTTGTTATGTATATAATTCCATATATAATTCCACATGTGTTAATTCATAGTTTTGATGCCTTCAGTGTGAATCTACAATTTTCATAGTCATGAAAATAAAGAAAACTCTTTGAATAAGAAGGTGTGTCCAAAGTTTTGGTCTGTACTGTATATATATATAATATTCTTTAATGATATTGATACAAAACATGTGACATAAAACGTTTCATACTGTTAACAATAAAACAGATACCTATTATAAACAAATTATTTCTATGTAAGCGGAATGTTGATGACAGATGTATGGGCAAATATAAACATACGGCAGACATGGTTTAGGATATCCTTTAACAATTAGTTGTGGGTCGAAACAAAAAAGAGAACAAGACACTATTTACTCTTAAAACATGAACTTGTTTACTTGTGAAAACTTGTTACCAAACTGTGTCAATTGCCTTTACCAAACATCAGTCAATTCAATGCTGCGTTACAGTAGTGATTATCACTTGAGTCTACGTGACATAAAAATAGATATCATATTTGACTTGCACATTTTATATTTGACTTAAATTGCTCTATTTTGTTGATTTATTCTGAGCAACACTGAGTGCCTTTTATCAATCTGGAAAGGGTTATAAGGCCATTTTCAAATGTTTGTTCTACAGTGACGAAGATTATTCCTCATTATATATGATATATATGGGTTGGCCATGAACTTCTAAGCATTCCAAAGTATTTTAAATGTGAGGCCATGTGTCTAACAGCAATGATCACAATCACACAGCAAATATACAACAGAATAGTTAAAAAAAAAAAAAAAAGAACAGTACCTGTGCATAAACAAATACCCACAAACCTCACTGAACTGTAGCAACATTGCAAAGAAATGTGAGTCACAGTGTAGGGACATGAAGAACATGCTCATTTTAAGTTATTGCTACTAAAGGTGGTCCTACAAGCTATTGATTCATGAGTTTTCACAAATGGCTTTTTCAGTTTGGGTTCATTTTTTTAAAAATTGACCTGATAAGGACCAGATGATGATGTTTTTTAATTACATTCTGATACGTAAAAACAAATTGTTTAAAGAGTGTGTACTTTTATGTTCACACAACTGAATGCATATAATGCCTAAAAGAAAATAAAGCTTTTATTCCTTTGGTGCTTTATTATATTCCCCATTGAAAAAAAGGTAATTAATGTACAGTAATGAACACCTTTATTACTTATTGGTTACTTATTTACAGCTTAATGGCAACATTGTATGTATGTGTGTGTGTGTGTATATATATATATATATATATATCTATATATATATCTATCTATATATATCTATATCTATATCTATATCTATCTATATATATATATATATATATATATATATATATATATATATATATATATATATATATATATATATATATATATATATATATATATATATATATATATATATATTCACACACATACACACATACATAAAATGTTTTCATTAAGCTGTAAATAAGTAACCAATAAGTAATAAAGGTGTTCAAATGTAATGTACAGTTCTCCAGAATGGAACACGGCTGTGTCCTAAACAGCGTAGAGCAGCAGACAGTAGTAGACATAGTGCACATAGAGAGCAGAGTGCAGGGCACTAAATAAGATCAAGCCATCGAGGCGGAAATGAAACGCACAAGCTTTCAATCTGAGTCCATCCTTTTCCTCTCATTGTGTTGCCAGGTCCTTGTTTTTACTGCGTCAATCATTTATTCCGGGAATTTATCCATCATTTGGCGTTTATCCTATTCATTTTATTAAATATATCCACATTTAAACAAAGCAAGACTAGGTATTTAAGAATAAACACTACACCGATTAAACAAGTTAATTAAATCCTTTCTGCCTTCTTTCTAGTGTATTGACAGGAGCCTAAGACGTCAGGAAACAGTTTCATTCGGGTGTATAACAGTAAATTCTGTGATGTAACTAAAATAAAAAACGACCTTAATGCGAATAAATCGTGTAAATGAATAACACAGGCAAATCTGAAAAAGACAGTTATAATGTCGGACTTAAAGAACAGAGGAGATGGGTGTGATATGAGGAGTTTGTAGACGGCACCGTGACATAGATTTGGCAACCCTGCACTAGATTTTTGTTTAGACTGTCACAATTAAAACAACAGTTGCCTATAGTTTGTACATTACTGACTCTATAAATCAATAATGGCTCGGTATTCGCCATTCCCGAGTTTAGACCCAGTGAGAAAGTTGCCAGTGAAGACAGCAGTCACTGTCCTAGTTACTGTTGTGTTTTTTAAGTATTTATTCACGTGTCCCTGCGCGAGTCCGGAGGAAACCTTAATGCACTGCTGGCTGTACCTGCTGCTTCCTGTAGGCATACTGATGTTCACCCTGAGCCTGGTGGACACGCAGCTGCTCAGACTGTGCCAGTGCTACGTGTGCAGATGTTGTGCGCGTGCAGAGGGCAGAAGCTGCTGCTGCAGGCCGATCCGGTGTGGTGCAGACGTGCGCCACTGCTGCGCGCTCATTGGGGATTATCTGCTGAGGGTTTTCTGCGCCTCGGCTCTGTGGGTCGTGGCCGCGCTACTTGACGGTGACTGGTACGTCTGTATCCGCACTGTGGCCGCCAATGGGAGCGGACAACACCAGCTGGCCTGCAAGGATTTCCCAACTCCTGAAGAAGCAGAAACTCTTAGGAAATACAGCAGTGAGTCTCGGGTGGGTAACCTCAGTATTCCCTTTAACTGTCAGAGAAATCCTTCTTAATGCACATGTATTTTTTGTTGTTGTTGTTGTTGTTGTTGTTGTTGTTGTTGTTGTTGTACATAACCATAGAGCATTATTATTCTTATTATTTTTTTCAGCATTTCCTTACACTTTTTAAGATTTAATAGGAAGTGGGAGTTCAGTGGTTACGGCTCTGGATTACTGATTGGAAGGTCAGAGGTTCAAGCCCCAGTATTGCCAAGCTGCACCTCTTGGGCCCTTGAGCGAGGCCCTTAACCCTCTGTGCTCCAGGGGCGCTGTATCATTGCTGACCCTTCGTTCTGACCCCAGCTTCCTAACATCGCTGGGATATGCGAAGAAAGTATTTCACTGTTAATGCGACAAGTTAAAGTCTCTCTTTAGATGATTCAGTTCAGAAATAATGAATATGATAATGATGGGTTGGCGGTTTGAATCCCACCTCCACCCTGTATGTGCAGAGTTTCCATGTTTTACCACCGAGCATTAAGGTTTCCTCTGGGTCCTCTGGTTTCCTCTCCATAGCCTAAATACATATGGTGTAGGCTGAGTGACATTTCCAGTTTGTCTGCAGTGTGAGTGTGTGTGTGTGTGTGTGTGTGTGTGTGTGTGTGTGTGTGTGTGTGTGTGTGTGTGAGAGAGATTGTACCCTGTAATGGTTGGTATCCACCCAGAGTTTCCAGTTTCCTGCCTTGTGGCTGGGATTAGCTGCAGGCACGCCCGTGACTCTGTTTAGGATCAGCGTTATAGAAAATGGATGAATGGATAAATGATCTATTGTTTATGGACCCCATATTCAGAATCAGTGTTTTATATCATCTTATTGCTCGTTATCACAATGTTGTGGAAGAATACGTTAATTGCAGAAGCCTGCCACATACAAAAATCCTCTAATACTATTTTTCATGGTTATTAAACATTTAGTAGTGTGAAAGGTTTTATTTACATTGTTCTGTAATGCCACGGTCACATGACGAGTTGTTCCACAAGTCGTCAAACTAATTGGACCACAATTAACTGAAAATATTCATATAGAGTATATAAATACAGTATTGTGGTCCCAATTAGAATTTGCTATTTTATTCTCAACATGCAGCTTTACTATACATCACAAACTTATGGGGAAAAAGAAAGTGCACCCCCCTCATTTCTGCGTTTTAATATAAAATAAGTAAATAAATGAATCACAATAACAACTGGGATCCTTCTAGAAACTAAATACCTCTTTTTATATATTCTGAAATATATTCAGAAAGGGAATGGTGAGCCAGAGGTCACACTTCTTGATGGTTAAACAATTTTGAGGTTTTCACAAGTAGTCTGTGAATCACTGTGGAATTATGAAGTTTCTAAACGTTGTCTTATTTTATCCGCCGACTTCATATTGAAATCTCTAATATTTTATTTGTGTGCACCTGAGGTTATTTGTTGATGGAAGTTGGTTGAGACCACAATTATTTTAGCCCCTTTTGAATATATAATTCATTTTGGTGTTTCTTTTCCTCGTGATTGTGTAACAGAACTTTATCAGCTCTGCACACCAAGACTTCTAAAAACATGTCATTCAGGACTTATAAAAGCATCACTCATAGTAAAAGATGATTTCCTCTATCTTTGTGCTCCAGATTATTGCTTTGCTCATCATCCTGGGTCTGTCCATCCTGCTGGTGCTAAGCGCCTCTTTCACAAGCAAATCGAAGCCTTACTACAAGTCGGTGTTTGAGGCGTTTGTGGAGCAGGAGACGACAGCCATGCTGGAGGAGAAGCTGCACGAGCAGGCCATGAAAAGAGCAAAGCTTCTCAGTGAGAGTGCATTACGCTGCATTCACAGTCAGAACAACGGACAGGAAGAGGGACACATTTACTATCAACCACTAACAGAGACAGAGGAGGACATGTGGAGGACAATATCAGACCCAGCGTTCCATCTGCTAGGAGTCCAGATCCATTCATGAGGTGTTCATTTGACCAATTGCCCACATTAAATCGAATTATGATCTGTTAATAGCGATAAACAAGCACAAGCCACATCACTCCAGTGAACAGAACCTGCAACTAACAAGCATGGCTTAATAATTGTTCCAAATAAGTTTGGACTCGGAGTGGCAGCTCAGTGGTTAATGTGTTGGACTTCTGATCAGAAGATCAGTTCAAATCCCAGCACCACCAGGCTGCCAGTCCTGGGCCCTATAGCAAAGCTCTTAACACTACACTGCTCAGTTGTGTGTATCTGTAAGTTTCTCAGGACTTACAGAGCATCTGCCAAATTCGGTATTTTTCAGTTCATTTTTATCTTGTTATTTTCTTATTTTAAATGAAATACAAATATTTAAATAAGATATGCAGTATCAGACACGCCCTCGCATACACTACATAGTGACAGTTTAGTTGATAAAGTTTTTCAGGTGCTGCCAAGTTCAAAAGTAATATGGATTTAATTGATTTTCTATCAAATGGCATGTTGCTTTTCCATGTGAGATATTTGAGATGATTTGTCTACAGGTGCTTTACAATATTTATGGGTTTAAAAGTTTCTCTTTATTCCTACATCTGTTACACATCTGTTCATTTCTGAACCCATGCCCTCAATAAAGATGTGACTGGCATTTTTGAGCAGATACGTTTTGATAAACTGAGGGGAAAAACAAATCCATTGTTTGTTAGTGTTATCTGGTTACAAGGATTTCTGCATAATCATCTGCAGGCTGTTTAAGATTTAGGTTCTATAAATACGAACACTAAAACGTAAGTAACTACAGAAGGTTTTTATGGTTGGAAAAGATTTTCATTATTGCACTTTCTGTGTTTGTTATTATTCAACGTTTTTTTTTTTTAAGATCGTCTTCTTCACCTATGCAGTGTGTGTGTTTTTTGGCAGCCTAAGCCAAATGTATATAACTTTATTACTATTAAACCACAGAATGTTTTTGTGCTTTTATCCAAGGTCATCTTACTAAACAGTATATAAAGGGGCTTCTGTTACACAAGGAGACATTACTGTAACTAAACAAGTACACTGCAGTGACTGTTCATTTCTAACACAGTAATACCTGAGAAAAACTCAAATCCTACATTAACAAGTAGACAAACTACACACTAATAGTTCTGAGAGGATTATTCAAAGATTTGCATAACAAAATGATGTACAATTATGTTTATGTGCAATAATAAATATTAAACCACCCAATGTACTACTGGCCTCTCTTTTCTTTCAGAAAAGTGGCTACCTGTACGCAAGGCTCTTTCATCCAAATCATTGCAGTAAATTCAACATATATCAGTGAGTGTGTCAGAGAGCCACCAGTCACGATTCTCTTTAACACTCAACACTCTCGCTCAGCCTCTCCCTCCTACTAATCACCTACACCTGTCCTCCATTTTCCCGTCCCCTTTATAAGGCCCCTCTTTCCCTTCACTCACTGGCTACACTTCGGGTGAAGCACTCAGTTAAGTTTGCCATTTCCTACCGTCTCATTTCACTCGTGTTTGCATGTTTAAGACCAATAAACAACACCCTGTTTTACTCCCGGTTCCTGACACCTGGTCTATCATGTCATGTTTGGTGTATTTTATTTCCTTGTCTTGAGTAAAAGAAACTGGATTACATTTATCCATGTTCATCATTATGAAATTAATTTAGTATCCGTCACTTTATTTCACTGCAAATAATCCAATGACTTTTTCAGATTATGTCTGTAATAACGTTCACTTGAAGACTTTTCACATTATCATGTTTACTTCAGCTTACATGGAATTCCAAGGCATTATGAAATCCACCTTCACATGTTGCCAGAGGTTCACAAATGTTTTCCCACTGGTACACACGCAAATATTTCGTATGGGATAAAGTTGGCTTGTGCATTGTGTGGCATGTTTTTCCAGAGCCTTGAAACTCTCTTAATAGTGTTTTTTCTTTTTCTTTTGTTATAATTTTTTTTTTTTTTTCTGAGTATATAGTTTTTATTTATTTATATATATATATATATATATATATATATATATATATATATATATATATATATATATATATATATACAGTGAAGAAAATAAGTATTTGAACACCCTGCTATTTTGCAAGTTCTTCCACTTAGAAATCATGGAGGGGTCTGAAATTGTCATCGTAGGTGCATGTCCACTGTGAGAGACATAATCTAAAAAAAAAATCCAGAAATCACAATATATGATTTTTAAACTATTTATTTGTATGATACAGCTGCAAATAAGTATTTGAACACCTGTCTATCAGCTAGAATTCTGACCCTCAAAGACCTGTTAGTCTGCCTTTAAAATGTCCACCTCCACTACATTTATTATCCTAAATCAGATGCACCTGTTTGAGGTCGTTAGCTGCATAAAGACACCTGTCCACCCCATACAATCAGTAAGAATCCAACTACTAACATGGCCAAGACCAAAGAGCTGTCGAAAGACACTAGAGACAAAATTGTACACTTCCACAAGGCTGGAAAGGGCTACAGGGAAATTGCCAAGCAGCTTGGTGAAAAAAGGTCCACTGTTGGAGCAATCATTAGAAAATAGAAAAAGCTAAACATGACTGTCAATCTCCCTCGGACTGGGGCTCCATGCAAGATCTCACCTCGTGGGGTCTCAATGATCCTAAGGAAGGTGAGAAATCAGCCCAGAACTACCCGGAAGGAGCTGGTCAATGACCTGAAAAGGGCTGGGACCACTGTTTCCAAGGTTACTGTTGGTAATACACTAAGACGTCATGGTTTGAAATCATGCATGGCACGGAAGGTTCCCCTGCTTAAACCAGCACATGTCCAGGCACGTCTTAAGTTTGCCAATGACCATTTGGATGATCCAGAGGAGTCATGGGAGAAAGTCATATGGTCAGATGAGACCAAAATAGAACTTTTGGGTCATAATTCCACTAAACGTGTTTGGAGGAAGAAGAATGATGAGTACCATCCCAAGAACACCATCCCTACTGTGAAGCATGGGGGTGGTAGCATCATTCTGTGGGGGTATTTTTCTGCACATGGGACAGGGCGACTGCACTGTATTAAGGAGAGGATGACCGGGGCCATGTATTGCGAGATTTTGGGGAACAACCTCCTTCCCTCAGTTAGACCATTGAAGATGGGTCGAGGCTGGGTCTTCCAACATGACAATGACCCAAAGCACACAGCCAGGATAACCAAGGAGTGGCTCTGTAAGAAGCATATCAAGGTTCTGGTGTGGCCTAGCCAGTCTCCAGACCTAAACCCAATAGAGAATCTTTGGAGGGAGCTCAAACTCCGTGTTTCTCAGCGACAGGCCAGAAACCTGACTGATCTAGAGAAGATCTGTGTGGAGGAGTGGGCCAAAATCCCTCCTGCAGTGTGTGCAAACCTGGTGAAAAACTACTGGAAATGTTTGACCTCTGTAATTGCAAACAAAGGCTACTGTACCAAATATTAACATTGACTTTCTCAGGTGTTCAAATACTTATTTGCAGCTGTATCATACAAATAAATAGTTTCAAAAATCATACAGTGTGATTTCTGGATTTTTTTTTTAGATTATGTCTCTGACAGTGGACATGCACCTACGATGACAATTTCAGACCCCTCCATGATTTCTAAGTGGGAGAACTTGCAAAATAGCAGGGTGTTCAAATACTTATTTTTCTCACTGTATATTGTGTGTATATATGTGCATTCTAATATTCTTGATATTACAAATGAAATGCTAAAGTCCCCTTTTTTTCTGGTTCTGTGCACTCAGTGTGCTATCCTTGTATTAGCAGAAGCAACAAGCAGAAACCCCACCACTTTGTATGGCAGCTGACCTTTTAATACCAATGTAATTAAAGAAACACGTAAAGTGCGTGTTCTTTACGACTTGGAAGCAGCCGAGGACAATGAGCTCACCTTTAAGGCTGGTGAGGTTGTCATTGTCCTGGCTGACAGGTACATACATCTTAAATATAAATCTTAATAACAGTTTCATATGCAAGACAAGGCAGAAAATAGACAAGTTTACTGTTTGATATGTGTTACATGACATTGATGACATTTTAAAGTGCATTATTTCAGCAATAATATTACATTTAACATGTATGTATGTATTGTTATAGCATAACAGATGATCCAAATGTGTGGAATGGAGAGAATCACAGAGGAGAAAAACTGTTTCCATATAACTTTGTCACAGCCAATTTAAATGCAGATTCAGAACCAGGTAAAATACTTGCTAAAATTCCAAACTCATATCAATGAATATCCAACCTCAATGCTCAGGATACATCAGTTCAGTAACTGGTAATAAAAACCACAAAAAATAAACAAAATTAGCAGATGATGAAGAACCAGAAGATCAAAAACAAAACGTCGTTCCCACACAGAAATAAGTTTAATTTTATTTACCACTAATATGATTACTAAAAAACGATTTATAACTGTTAATTTAAAAGTACAATACTCTCCAAAATGATCAATCCATGCACAAACAGTATTTCGTTTAATAAGAAATGTAACAATTAAAATAATGAAAAGAAAAAGAAAGAACGAGAAAATGAGTGGAAGTGTGGATTCTACATGACTGGGGTGCTTCTCTGGAGCAATGGGATCAGAGTTGAGAAGGGCGGCAGTGAATCCACTTTCAGCAGTTGGCGTGTGCAGGACTCCCAGTTCCAGCCAAGCTCCAGTCTGCTGCATACACATGGGTACTGTCTGTCTGCCCAGCACACCCACTCCACTGCCCTCTTCACCGCCTCCCAGCAGGCTGGCCTACACCACAAACACATTATAATAGGACATAAGCAAAATGCCTTAACTCCAACACTGCTGGAAAATAAAATGAAACAGAGTAAACAGGGCCTCCTGCCTGGGCTCTGGGTGGTCAGCGAGGCGGAAGAGAGTCTGGAACAGTTTCCCATCTGCCATCTTCATCACTCGCATCAACTGTAGCACCAGCAGCGTAGCTACCAGCTTCAAGATGTCGGCTTGAGCCTTTGCGCCTAAATAAACCAGAACAAATACAGCTTAAAGGAACAGGAAATGAAAATTACTTTTACAACCATACGAGGTTCCTCCTGAAAACACAGACGTTAGGGTTGCACACTCTTAGTGCCGGCCCCAAGGCTGGGTATATGGGGAGGGTTGCGTTAGGAAGGGCATCTTGCGTAAAACGTGCCAAATCAAATATGCGGATCACGAATCAGAAATTCATATCGGATCGGTCACCACAGGTATCGTTAGCCAACAGGGTACCAGTGGTAATTGGGCTACTGTTGGAACAAGGAGGAGAGGAGGAAGACGTCTACAGAGACAGCAGGAAAAGGAGAAGTGGAAGAGAGTGAAGGTTGGGGTTTGTGCTTTAAATGTTGGTACTATGACTGGTAAAGGGAGAGAGTTAGCTGATATGATCGAGTGAAGAAAGGTAGGTACAGTCATGGACAAATATTTCGGCACCCTTGCAATGTTGTCAGAAAATACAACTATTCTCTCAGAAAATTGTTGCAGTAGCAAATGTTTTGGTACTCACGTTTATTCTTTTTGTTTGCATTGAAACAACACAAAAAAGCAGAGAAGTCAAATCTGATACAATTCCACATAGAACCCAAACAATGCACTGGACAAATTTATTGGCACCCTTAACTTAATATTAGTTAGCACCCTCTTTGAAAAAAATAACTAAAATCAATCGCTTCCCTTAACTTATGTATGAGTTTCTTACACCAATCTACTGGAATTTTGGACCACTTTTCTTTTGCAAACTGCTCCAAGTCATTCAGATTTGATGCCTTCTCCCAAATTTTTTGGGAGATCTCTTCACAGGTGTTCTATGGGTTTGGACTCATTGCTAGTCATTTCAGAACTCTCTACGCTTTGTTTGTAACCATTACTGAGTGCTTTTCGAAGTGTGTTTCGGGTCATTGCCCTGCTGGAATATTTCCTGATACCGTTCACACCATTAAGGCATCCAGTGCCAGAAGCAGTAAAGCATCCCCAACACATCTTTGAACCTCCACCATGTTTGACTGTAGGGGCTGTGTTTTTTTCTTTGAAGGCCTCATTTCTTTTTCTGTAAACACTGCCATGATGTCCTTTACCAAAAAGTAAAACTGTAAAAAAAAAAAAAAAGTAAAATTAGTAAAAATCTGTCCACAGTACGTTCTCCGAGAAGAATTGTGGTTTTGTAACAAAAGTTTTGGCAAACTCCAGTCTTACTTATTTATGCCTTTGTGTCAGCAGTGGTTTCCTCCTGTGAGTCTCCTACCATAGCGTCCCTTTTCATTCGGATGGCGACGAAGAGTGCAAGCCGACATTGTGGTACCCTGTGTCTGCAGATCAGCTTGAATATGTTTCTTTATCCACCATTCAAAAAATCCTTTGTTGTAATTTTTTTTTATTAATTTTGCTCTTCCGTCCACGTCCAGAAAGGTTAGCTACAGTGCCATGGACTGTAAAACTCTTGATGATATTGCGCACAGTGGACACAGGAACATTAAGATTTCTGGACATAGACTTGTAGGCTTGAGATTGTTCATGTTTTTCCACAGTTTTTTCTCTCAAGTTCACACACAACTCTTTACAACACAAAGGTTGAGTCAACTTTTCTCCATTTTAACTGGTTGCAAGTATGATTACTATATTGCCCACACCTGTTACTTACCACAGGTGTGTCTAAACACAAATTACAGGAGCATCACATGCTTGAAAGCAATTATTTATTACAATTTTAACAAGGTGCTAATAATTTTGTCCAGTCCATTTTTAAGTTCAGTGTGAAATCTTATCAAGTTTGACTTTGCTTCTCTGTTTTTTTTTGTGTTGTTGCAGTGCAAACAAAAACAATAAGTACGTGAATATCGAAACATTTGCAACTGGAGCAATTTTTGAGATAAGTGTTGCATTTTCTGAGAATTGCAAGGTTGGCGATATTTCTGGCCATGACTGTATGTTGTCACAATGTTAGTTCTCACTCTCCTGTGTTTTGTGTTGTTTTTAAGATTTCTGATTAAGAGTCTCGTTTCTCTCACGGTTTCTTTCTCATAACATCTAGTGGTGCTTTTCCTTGCCACAGTCGTCATGGCTGCTCATCAGGGATAAATACACATCGTTCACCTTAACTCGTAAATCCTGTATAGCTGCTTCGAGACAATGTATGTTGTAAAAAGCGCTATAGAAATTTGACTTGACTTGAGTGTTCAGGAGAACAGGTTGAAAGGTACTAAGACCAGGAACATTGAAGGTGGGTTTAAACTGTTCTATCATGGTGTGGATGGAAAGGGAAATAGTGTAGCGGTGATCCTGAAGGAAGAGTACACTAAGAGTGTAGTGGAGGTGAAGAGCGTTTCTGATAGTTTGATGAACGTAAAGCTGGAAGTTAAAGGTGTGATGATAAATGTCATCAGTGCCTATGCACCACAAGTGGGCTGTAAGAAAGATTTTTGGATGGAAGGGCAGATAGTGGTAGATTTTGCTAAAAGGATGGAAATGGCAGTGATGAACACTTATTTTAAGAAGGATGAGCATAGGGTGACGTATAAGAGTGGAGGACGGTGCACACAGGTGGACTATGTTCTATGTAGGAGATGCAACCTGAAGGAGATTGGAGACTGAAAGTTGTTGGCAGGGGACAGTGTAGCTAGACAGCATCGGATGGTGGTCTGTAGGATGGTTTTGGAGGTGAAGAAGAGGAGGAGGAGAGTGAGGACTGAAAGAAGAATAGGATAGTGGAAACTGAGGGAGGAAGACTGTAGTGTGAGGTTCAGGGAAGAGGTCAGACAGGGGCTCAGTGGTGGTGAAGAGGTACTGGATGATTGGGCAACTACTGCAGAAGTGATAAGGGAGGCAGCTAGAAAGGTACTTGGTGTGACATCTGGAAAAAGAAAGAAAGACAAAGAGACGTGGTGGAATGAGGAAGTGCAGGAGAGCATAAGGAGAAAGAGGTTGGCAAAACAGAATCAAAATCTGCAGAGAGATGAGAAAAGTAGGCAGGAGTACAAGGAGATGCGGCAGCAGGTAAAGAGGGATGTGGCGAAAGCCAAGGAAAAGGCATATGAGGAGCTGTATGAGAGGTTAGGGTTAGGTTAAAAAGGATTTGTAGCGATTAGCCAGGCAGAGGGACCGAGCTGGGAAGGATGTGCTGCAAGTTAGAGCAATAAAGAATGGAGATGTAAATGTGTTGACTAGTGAGGAGAGTGTGTTGAGAAGATGGAGGGAGTATTGATGCATTGCTTGAGCAGCTGATGAATGAGGAAAATGAGAGAGAGAGAGAAGGCTGGATTGTGTTTAGATGCTGAAGCAGGAAGTGGATAGGATTAGTAAGGAGGAAGTAAGGGCAGCGATTAAGAGAATGCAGAGTGATAAGTCGGTTGGACCAGATGACCTACCAGTAGAAGCATGGAGATGTTTAGGAGAGATGGCAGGGAAGTTTTTAACCAGATTGTTTAACAAGATTTTGGGAGGTGAGAGTATGCCTAAAGAATGGAGAAGTGTGTGTGCTGGTACCGATCTTTAAGAACAAGGGAGAAGTGCAGAACTGCAGTAACCACAGGGGGAATAAAGTTGATCAGTCACACCATGAAGTTATGTGTAAGAGTAGTGGAAGCCAGGCTGAGAGAAGAGGTGACCATCTGTGGGCAACAGTGTGGTTTCATGCCGAGGAAGAGCACTACAGATGCATTATTTGCTTTGAGAATGTTGATGGACAGGTTGCCGGATGAGGCTAGACAGGAGTCTCCGTGGACTATGATGTTTGCGGATAATATTGTGATTTGTGGTGAGAGTAGGGGGCAAGTTGAGAAGAGCCTGGAAAGCTGGAGGTACACACCGGAGAGAAGGGGAATAAAAGTCAGTAGGAGTAAGACAGAGTACATGTGTGTGAATGAGAGGGAAGGCAGTGGAGGGGTGCGTTGCAGGGAGAAGAGGTGATGAAGGTGGAGTTTAGGTACCTTAATACCTAAGGTCAACAGTGCAAAGTGATGGAGAGTGTTTTAGAGAAGTGAAGAAAAAAGTGCAGGCAGGGTGGAGTGGGTGGAGAAGAGTGACAGGAGTGATTTGTGATAGAAGAGTATCTGCAAGAGTGAAAGGGAAAGTTTATAGGACTGTGGTGTGACCTGCGATGTTGTATGGATTAGAGACAGTGACATTGAGTAAAAGACAGGAGGTGGAGCTGGAGGTAGCAGAGCTGAAGATGTTAAGGTTTTCATTGGGGGTAACGAGGATAGACATGATTAGAAACGAGTCATGACAGTTCATGTAGGACGTTTTGAAGACTAGATAAGGGAGGGGTGATTGAGATGATTTGGACATGTGCAGAGGAGGGACATGGGGTATAACGGTAGGAGAATGCTGAGGATGGAGCTGCCAAGAAGAAGAAGAGGAAGGTCGAGGAAAAGGTTTATGGATATATGTGTGAGGGAAGACATGCAGGTAGTTGGTTTGAAGGAGGCAGATGTAGAGGACAGAGTGGTATGGAGATGGATGATCCGCTGTGGCGACCTCTAATGGGAGCAGCCGAAAGAAGATGAGGTTCTTCCTGAAACTGTTACCACAAAGTTAAAAGTATAAGAATGTCACTGAATGCGGTGGCACTAAAATTTCCCTACACTTGAATTAGAAAACCGAAACCCGTTCCAGCATGACAATGCAGCAAATGGGGAATAAATGTGGGATGAGATGTTCAAAAAGCACATCCCAATCTTATGGTCAGGTGTCCCCAAATATTCGTCAATGTAGTGTATTAAGTTAGTTGATAATATTTGGGACTAGTTGTGAATATATTGATTATTCTGACTGACTTCACTAATATGATATAGATATATTCCGACAGCTAAACCCAATCAATCAAACGCTGACAATTTTTAATAGATGTGTTTTCTCCTCTGCTATTACTCTCAAGACCTCACAGTGACAATATTGTATTTGCCTTCAATATTGTCTCCTTCTCATTTATTTTTAAGGATGATCAAAGTGATCAGTTGGACTGAAAAGTAAGCTTTAAAAAATATAAACTCTGTTTACCCAAAGAGCAGATGCCTTTTTCTTTCAGGAAGACATTCGCAAAGAAGTCTACATCCAGGCCTAGGAATCTACTTAGAGTCCCAGTACATTCCCAATACCCATCCTGTGTAAAAAGAAAAAAAAAATTAGGCCACCTGCTGGTTAACACAGTAAGAAATTTGGCTACTGTGATTTTAGCAGTTTACTCAGTGAACATTGCCTAGATATCACCTGGTATAGCTGCGAATATAAACATGAAAAATGTTCTAAACTAAACTTTATTAAAACACTATTTAGCATTAGATTAAATATCATGCATTTTTTCTATTTCACTTGTCCTTAATTTAAATTAATTAAAATTACTTATGTACATATGTACCTGGTTTTGAAGATTAAACAGATCCTCCCAGTTGATCATTTCAGGTTGACTGGATTGTTCACTTATGCTGTCTTTCAGCATTTGGTCAAAGCCTTCTCTTGGAATTCCGCATTTCTTTTTGGCGTATTGCCTCCGAATTTTAATTTGTGGAATTGTTGCAGATTGCTGAATGTTGAAGCCAGAAACTATAAACAGAATGGAATGATTTTATCGACGTAATGGGTTATCCTGTAAATGAAAATTTACAAATGTCAAGGAAGCAGCATGCTAGAACTTACATGCTTTCTGATGGAGTCGCAAAGGCATACTAGCAAAAGCATCAGAATCAAAAGCAGGAGCAGGGTCTTCCAAAAAAGCAGGAGGATGTGAATAAACAGGAGGAGGTAATCCAAAGCAAACACTTGGAGGAGGAGGAGCAGGGGCTCCCTGTTGAACAGTAGAAGTTTGAGGAAGGAATCCAAAGGCATCAGCTGGA
Source organism: Silurus aristotelis (assembly GCF_946808225.1). Lineage (NCBI taxonomy): Eukaryota > Metazoa > Chordata > Actinopteri > Siluriformes > Siluridae > Silurus > Silurus aristotelis. Next base: position 13,169,907 of record NC_139576.1, on the reverse strand, counting down.
GGAGGAGAAGCAGGGTCTCCATGCTGAACAGTAGAAGTTAAAGTATGGAATCCAAAACCAACAGTTGGAGGAGGAGGAGGAGCAGGGGCTCCATATTGAACAGTAGAAGCTGGAGGAGTGAATTCAAAGGCAGCAGCTGGAGGTGGAGGAGCAGGGGCTCTCATTCCAACAGTAGAAGTTGGAGGAGGGAATCCAAAGTCAACAGTTGCAGGGGGAGAAGCAGACTGTTCAACAAGGGAAATTATAGAAGGCAATCCCATGCCAAAACGTGGAAGAGAAGTGTCCATGGATACAGGAGCGTCCATGGATACAGAAGAACCTATTTGAGAACGTTGATAACGAACAATTGCAGGAGCACGAGTGGCTCTGAAATCAGAACTAGGAGAACGAGCAGAAAACCTTGAGGCTCCGAATCCACAAGGGGGGACAGAAGATCCAAAACCAAAAACAGGGGTTACATAAGGGGGGTCAAGATGAGCAGCAGGAGCAAGAGCAGTACTTCCGAGAGAAGGACTAGGAAGAGTTGTTCTGAGACCATCAATGGAAGTGGGAGGGACTCTGAGAGAATCACTACAATGAAGAACTCTGGAAAGGTGAATACCATTAGAAGCCAGACTATCATTACTATAAGGAAGTCCGTCCATTGTTGTAAGAGAGAACATATGTTCATTTGCTGGCATAGATTGTTTCTGAATACGACAAGGACGAGGAAACGAAAGACCTTCAATATCGATATCAGCAGGTGAGAATGGCATAATGTCATTAGTGGAAAGACAAACAATATCAGCAAATGAATCACATTCAATTGCAGGCATGCATCTTTCAAAAGAGCAGTCCTCAAAGATTTCACACTGTTCCTCCATTATGTTCTGTTTCTTCAGCATGTCTAATGAAAAACTCCACAGATTGCTGTCAGAAATATCCATTCCTTCATCATAATCCTGTGGAGACAAGACAGAAAAAGAATAGACAAAAGAAAACATTGTTGAACAGTCAGTAAATATAAAAGGTCTGACATACAGGGTCAACACAGCTGGTTTGTAATAAACTCTCATTTAATACATTTGGCGATTTTCATTTAAATAACTCAATTTATTGTGTGCAATATGTATTTTTTTAAAACAATTCTTGATCATTCCTTCATAGGATAACAATATTTTTATATGTAACTACAGTCTTTATCAACAGGCATAAACCTAAAACTTTATGAACTTGTAACAAAGTCATTTTCCAGCTAATTATGAAAAAATATATATTTTCCATTGTCTTTCTTAAATTGAGCCTAACATTCCTTAAAACATTTATAAAAAAGCAGAACACACAGGGGGATAAATTCATTGTTTTTCTTACATTAAGCCTAACATTCCTTACTTGTGACATCTCACCTTTGAACGCTCTTCATCCTCCTCATCTGACTCCTGACTCCCCTATAAAAAAAAAAGCAGAACAAAAAGGGGAGAAAAAATCATTGTCTTTCTTACAATAAGCCTAACATTCCCTACTTGTGACATCTCACCTTTGAACTCTCTTCATCTTCCTCATCTGACTCCTGACTCCCCTGTTAACAAAACATTTATAAATAAATAAAAAAAGCAGAACACACAGGGGGATAAATTCATTGTCTTCCTTACATTAAGCCTAATACTTCTTACTTGTGACATCTTACCTTTGAACGCTCTTCATCCTCCTCATCTGACTCCTGACTCCCCTATAAAAAAAAAAAGTAGAACAAACAGGGGAGAAAAAAATCATTGTCTTCCTTACATTAAGCCTAATACTTCTTACTTGTGATATCCTACCTTTAAACGCTCTTCATCCTCCTCATCTGACTCCTGACTCCCCTGTTAACAAAACAGTTATAAATAAAAAAAAGCAGAACACACAGGTGGATAAATTCATTGTCTTTCTTACATTAAGCCTAATACTCCTTTACTTGTGACATCTTACCTGTGATGAGGCTGCAACTTCCTCATCTGACTCCCGATTCCACTAAAAAAAGAAAAGAAGAACACACAGGGGAGAAAAATATAAGTAAAGCATAAATAATATGAGCTAGCTATAGAACAGTGACTTTACTATTTAACTGTTATACACTGCCAGGCAAAAGAAAAAAGCCACTTATCAAACTGAATTCTTTACAAGTACACTAAAACCAATTTGAACCTGAACCTGTTTATTACTGACCTGCAGCAGTGCAGAGATAAATTTTAAAGAAAAAGTAATACTGTAGGAAACAAATGACTCTGTAAAGCTCTGAAGATGAAACTAATTTTCAATAGTGCTCTTTTGGATGGACATGAACTGTTATTT
>NC_139576.1:12490097-12545097 GCF_946808225.1 Silurus aristotelis | reverse complement strand
GTGCCTACGTGTACGTGTGTGTGTGCGTGGGCGTACGTGTGCCTACGTGTACGTGTGTGTGTGCGTGTGTGTGCGTGTGTGTGTGTGTATGTTTTCACTCTCACAAAAGCCAGCAGGCCCGTCATAAGATGAGATGAGAAGCCATTGTGTTCAAAGGTTCATGTCTGCCAGATGCCAATTCCAAGGAAAGGTCACTTGTAACAGTAACAGTTATTTTTATTGTATTTATTTATTTTTTGTGCCTTCAGGTTGGACGGTTTGAAGTAAATCTGATCAGCCCGGACAGCAAGACAGTTGTGCTGGAGAAGAATTTCAAAGATATCTCATTTTGCTCCCAGGTTTGTAGCCTGGAATTAACGATTATGTGGATATTATATATAACCCAGGTTCATTGCAAAAGCTGCTTTCCCAGTGTATGTATTTTTTTTTTTACACTGAGGAAGTCATTAAGGCTTAAGTCTAAGAAAAGAGTTTATTTCACTTTATTTAGCAGGCTTGTGACCAGTTACCATTTAGAAGTTAGCTTTTCTGTTCAATTTGTGTTAAACTCTGTAAACCTTTCACCATATTCATACCTATTGCACAAAAACTGTGCAGTTATTGATTTATTGCAAGTTTGTCCTTTATGTATGCATGCAGAGTAATGCTTCTTGTAATTTATTTAAAACATGTGGCACACACAGGGAGTAAAGCAGACTGACCACTTTGGGTTCATCTGTCGTGACGTGTCAGAGACAGGGCCCAGCCAGTACTTGTGCTACGTGTTCCAGTGTGCAACTGAGTCTCTGGTGAGCAGTTCAATCTTTTATTCTGCCACACACACAAACGCACAGTTGCACACACGCACACACACATGCACCACAGATCTATTATTCATTACCAAGTAGAGAAAGAACAATACCTGTGCCATACTAATGGTTTGAACATAATATTTGGCCCACAAAAGTGAACTGAGATCATTGTTACATTATAAGGTTATGTTTCTATCGAGATGTTTTGCAGTGTTTGTAGGAAAAATGCAAATAGTTTTTTTAGCTCCATCATACTTGTGTCTGAAGATGCCAAATAATGAAAACGATTAAAAATCACGACAAAACGGGATGTCATCATAAACATAGTTGAGCAGGAAGAACTCCCTATTGTGTTTAGAACGTTGCTGATTTTACTTACTCAGATATATGAGTGAAAGAGTTTGTTTTTTCCTCTCTTAATTTCCTCTTTTTATTTCCTTCCATTATCAAACTGACATGCAATGTTGTAGAAAAGTGTTATGGTATACAGTTGTAGTGAATATCGTTGCTGGCTTCACAGCTTTCGATTTCCTGAGCATGTTTTCGGGCTGTGTTGACATGCCGTGCGTTCACTACCATGTCTGTCGGTTTCTTCATGGTTCTCTGTTTCTCACATGCCAAAAACACGGATTGGCTACGTTAAATCGTCTTAGGGGTGTGTGTGTGTGCACGTGAGTGAATGTGCCTGATGCCCTGTGTGGACTAGCATATCGTCCAGGATGCATTAAATCATCGCATCCACTGTTTCTAGAATCGACTTTGTGTTTACTGCAACTGTAATTCGCATAAAGCAGCTACCAAAGGAATGAATAAATTAATATAAAGTCTTTCCTGTTCATCACTACAGTTCTTGTGCACACAATTTATATTGAGACTAGTGAGTGGTGAACAAGGTGAATATTTGCATATGTTTGAGACTTTTTGGATCTGATAGATCACAGTTAATTCTTACTTGGAAGTTTGAAGGCCACATTTGTATTTTTATCAGCTTTGGGAGTGAACTGTTTCGAGCTGAGACAGGAAGACTGGTCTGATCTTCTTTTGATAATATAGCAAGCACAACAACTTGTAGTTACACCATTTGGCCAAAAATATGTACACACTTGCCATCCGTGTCTGTGTGTGTGTGTGTGTGTGTCTCATACCCAAACTGTTGCCATTAAGTTGAAAGCACACCGTATTCTAGATGTATGCTCTAGCTTTAAAATTCCAATTTGCTAGAACTAAGTGGTTGAACTTAAACACATTCCAGAATGACATGGTTTGGCAAGTAGAAGACATGTGGAAGAATTCGAATGGTCTAAGCCAAGACTTCCCTATATAGATTTATTTTAATTGTGACCATCAGTGAACAGATGATAACCTAAAAAATAATAAAGCTTGAATTGAGTGTCAGGGACAAACTTATAGGGACTGAGTTATGAATAAAAAATGTATATTCATAATTATTTATTTCTGTAAAGCTGCTATGGGACATTGTCTTCCCAAAAAAGGGGACACAATCCTTGTAACAAAGTGGGGACTAGCTTTGAAATAAGATCATGGTGGCTGTCCACATACTTTTGGCCAGATAGTCTTAATTCTATGCTGCCTGTCCAAAAACATTTCCTAAGAACTATGTACTAATGGTGGTCATTTTATAGAAAGTTATTTAGCAAAATAGTAAGTAATTTGGGATTTAACTAGCAGGAATATAGAGCATTTATCTGCAATACTATAATTTATATCAATTCGTATTCCCATTGCTGTCTATTTGCATACGATTTGCATAAAAGAGGTGAAGTAAAGCACCACTGTAGTTTAAAAAGTTTATTATGAGTGCTACAATGCTGTATTGTGGCGTTATGTTGGGACCATTATCTTCCTCTCAGGTGGATGAGGTTATGCTGACTCTGAAGCAGGCCTTCAGTACAGCTGCTACACTGCAGAGCTCCAAAACCCAAATCAAGCTATGCGAGGCCTGTCCAATGCACGAGCTGCACAAGCTGTGCGAGCGGATCGAAGGTGCCGACAATTTATTTTTTTCTCTCTCTCTCTCTCTCTCTCTCTCTCTCTCTCTCTCTCTCACACACACATATGCACATTGGTTTTATTTTGGTAAATATATGCTTTGTTTATTTTGTAAACACAGGTCTGTACCCTCCGAGAGCAAAGCTGGCCATTCAAAAATACCTCTCCCTGCTTAGCGATAATGAGCAGGCAGACATTTTTGAACGCGTGCAGGTAATCACAGAAAGGGTAATTCTAACATCCATAAAATATAATGCTCCTTCTAATCGCCTTACATGCCATCGTTTTCTGCTGTGCAGAAGATGAAACCAAGCAGTGATCAGGAGGAGAATGAGCTGGTCATTCTCCACCTCAGGCAGCTATGTGAAACCAAGCAGAAGACACATGTACATATTGGAGAGGCTCCTCAGGTATAACACACAGTCTGTAGCATGCCCCCCTTTTATGCTGAGGGACAACTTGAGCTGTATCTAATATGATAAGAAAGCTTGTAATCTGTGTGGATTATAATTATGTCCTACGCAGTTATGATTCTGATTGTAGGGCCTGTGTTTAGGAAAAAAATGAATCTCGTTATGCGTTAGAGCGAGAACACTCAGAGCTTTTCCAAACATAGCATTGATGTCATGCTCCAGTCCACCCACGGGAGACAAAGTGCATTTCAGAGTAACTCTAGCACTCTCGGGCTCTGAGGTGGCTTCCGTTCACAGATTAACACTTATTTAAGGCTTCATCTTTTAACATTTCATGTTCGAAAGCCTGTTTGTATCCCTGGACACTGACTGCCAGTGTACATTTAGCATTAAAATCACATTTTTCTGGAGTAATGTTCTTTTTATTTATTTGCCGAGCTAAGTGGACATTATTTGTTGTTGTTTAAATATGAGTTACATCTGATATATTCGCCCAAACATTCATCTCTTTGTGTGTTGTAGAATGCAGTAAGCTCAGAGAGCTCAAGTGCAGCTGGACGGAATAAGCTGGACGTGCTGAAGAATAAGGCACGCAGCTCCCTCACCAGCTCCCTGGAGAACATCTTTTCACGGGTGTGTGTACGAGTGTGTTAACCAAGGGCCTGATCATGACACTTTCAAGTTTGCTTTTATTCCACTCTTATATGTTTGTTTGTGACCTACTTCAGGTGCATGCATATTTTCTAATAACACCCTTAGGCATCTGTATCCAAACTGAAACTCAGTTTAGTCTCTTTTCGTCTTTGTTGCAGGGTGCTAACCGGATGCGGATGCGTCTAGGAAGCATGGGCAGCTTTGACCGAGTAAGTATCCTCTCTGAACTCCACTCCCCCTCACATAATCCTTCTGGATTCCAAGAGGCTCCTAATTTCATTAGAATGAGTACACATGCACACACACACACACACACACACACACACACACACACACACACACACACACACACTCACACACTCCTACTGACCCTGTGGTGTGAATGCTCTCTGTGATGTGTTACTTATTTTATAAGAAAACCTTAAGCTTGTGTTAAGATGTTTGCATTCCCTTTCCAGAGCAAATGTTTCAAAATGATTGCTTCACTTGAGTGTGAAATGTGAAGTGTGTATGATGATGGTCCCTGGCTATGCATCCTGCCTGCACTGGTTTTGCTGATCTACAGAGATTTTCTTCTAGAGAACCAAAACATGTCTCGAGCAGTGCTATCGCTGTGAGGCCCCTGCATTAGGCTAAAAAAAAATATATATCTTTGCTATCCTGTCACACAGACATGAGGCCCGCTGCTTAACTGTCCTGCCACACAGTGTGTCCTGCTCACCACGCCTGGAATCGAGGGTGGGGGTGATTGTTTCGTATACATGCTTGTCTCGGGTCATGTGCTTTGTTTTGAAAACTTAGTTACTAAAACAAGGTCTACGCACAATATGAGATCTCAGATCGTCAGAGAGCATAATGAAGTTATTATTGATCAGAGGAAAATGTCGAATGTTCATAGAGATTCTTCTCGTCTCGTCCGGTTAAGGATAATGCAAAGAAAGCTGCTACTGTAGCAAGTTCGTTTTCCTTCGTCACGTAGACGATTAGTGTTTTTCCCTAATTTAGCCTTGGCAGTGGCAGGCTAAGAGGGGAATTATGGGAGGAGGAGGGGTTGACTCACAGAAATAGACTGTTGGAGAGCGCTGTGCAGCCGTTGCTGGTTTCCTGGCTCAGCTGAAAGATGTGTAAAAGGAGAGCACCAGGTTAGGCCCCAGAGTGTAAGGACAGGAAACAGAGCAAGGAAGTGAGCCAGAATGAGCCTTTGCTATAAGCAGGGTAGTAAACCTGTCCAGATCATGCATGTGTGATGATTGTAGTCACAGGACATGGGTTATTAGCATACAATAGATTCAAAAGCATGTGTGCAGCATTTATGCTGCCTCCAGTTCTGCCACTTCAGTGTGGGATAAAGGTCTGGGATACACACTGAGAGCGACGAGAGACGTCCGTGGGTGAGTGTGCACTGTTCACAACGGCACACGTGGTATTTGGCTTTAGTGTGATTGTGAGTTGGCTGTGACGCAGCGGTGCTGTAAAGAATTTATTAGTGTGTGTGTTATCAGATTTTTTTATATACGACAGAAATTGTGCAAAAAATATTGTGCCTAATGGTATTTTAGTGTACTTTTTATAGTTTCTCGAAGACATTAGTGCTGAGTATTTAGTAAAGTTTCAATTAAGTTTCAGGACCTTGTCATTCATCTGCCTGCACTTGAGAACTAACAATGTGTATTTTATAAACCAGTCACTAAGTTGTCTGTGAAATCTTTGGCTACGCAGCAAGACGAGTCTCCCGGTGATTCTCCTCCAGGGACTCCCCCTGCCATCTTGGATGAGGACCCTGACGCCCCTCTGTTCCGTCGCCGAGCGCACACCTTCAGCCACCCTCCAATCAAGAAGAGGATCTCTTTCACAGAGTTACCGACACAGAGCAAGGCTCCTCTGCACAGACAATATTCTCTTGCTCCAGAGCTGCTGAGCAGGTAACACAACACTTCCTGTCTCACATGATCAACTCATGGCTGCCTCATCTCAAGTCTAGTCAGCACTTGTGGTCTAATCAGAAATACAGAGTGAAAATTTCCTCAGAATTTGTGTGGTTGTGGTGTATTCTTGACATTTTGTCACCTTTTTCAGGGGCTTCATCATTTCTTAGTTTAAAAGTGAACTAAAAGATCAGTGTAAAAATATAATTTTGAGATTTTTATTCGTTAGATTTACATTGCGTTGATTTACATCGGTACCGTCTGCATTGGTGAAAACGCAAAAGATATTAGGAAGGTATGTTGGACAGTAATACTAATATGCAGAGCCTTATTTTTTTTGGTAAGAGGACGAATAAGCTTGTCTGCTTACAACGATCAGGATGATAAGAAGACTGTCTCTAGCATGCATGCTAACACTGTTAATGAAAGACGAGGCATGTTGCTGTGTATTGCTAAATTTGAATACTAATTCATAAAATAGATCACATCATTGGCAAAAATTATTCTCTTTGATTCGTAACTAAATTCATCAACGTTTGATTGTTTTTACCTCTAATTATAAAAAAAAGAACGCAAGATTCTTGAAATAATTGATGTTTCAATGTGAATATTAGGTATTTTACTAATTCTGCCTTTAAAACCACTTGTTTTCTTTTAAAGAATATTTAACCGAATAACATAAATCCCCCTTTTTTTGTGAATTGGAGCATTGGATGCTTATACAGTCTTTTGTACTTAACTGTTCTGCCACAGCAGTGTTCTTGTCTGCCTGTAATCTCTCTTCAGCCCGGTGCGTGTACCAAGAAAACGCAGTGTCTCAGAGGGCGAGTCCTCCTTCAGCCTTCCCTCCTCCTTCTCCACTCCCACTTTCATGAAAAGTTTTAACCTGGGCTCCTTCAGCTCACTGGCCTCCCTGCCGGACAGCCCCAAGAGGTGAGAGGGGGCAGTGCCTGTAAGCCCCCCACATGCTCCTGGGACAGGAGCAAGGCAGTGATGCCATGCAGTAACACTGGGCTGGCACCAGTGTGCGTCTGTCCTTTAACCCCTTGTCAGCCTTCCGCCGTTTTCTCTTGAGAGGAATTGCTATTCTCTCAAACTCTTGTTTTCTTGCACCTCACGGCTGGACTACATGTCGGCATCTATAGGGAACCAATAAACCTGATGGCGCAAAGCCTCTCTCTGTTAAACCGCATGAAGCTTTGCAGTCTGCTGTATAGAGCTCTAAACATGAAGTATAACTATAACACTAACACCTAACTCCAGCACTATATTACTAGCAGATTACAAATTGCTCCAGCTTTCTACTAATCTAGGCTTCACCAAGTTTCTCATTTATTGTCCTCAAATATTATTGATGAGGAGAGTTAAAAGTGAACATTTTCGTTTCATAACCTGATTACATATGAAATATGACATAATGCATTTAACACTTTACATTAAAATCATTGTGCTATTACAGATATCTGGTCATATTTGTGTTAAGGCTGTTCACTGTTGAACTACAGAACTGTTGTACATGTTAAAGAAGGTAATGGTGAGGTAATGAATTAATGCTGATGCAGTATAATTTCCTTGCTTCTTTTAAGTTGATTTGTCTGCTTTAGGAAGATAATCCACAACAGAGCAATGTGATACTATGAGGCAGATTATTTTCTAATAATAGCACGACCCAAAATGTATTATTCCACTTAAATCACAGAAATTTGCCAACAATGGCTATTTGCAATATATTAGAAACCATGTAGTTTCTGTAATTATTTAGGTCTTAGCAGCTGTAAACAGTTGTTTCCTCTCTAGCTTTTATTTCTTGGTCTCTCTTGATGTTAAAAAGATTAGAGAAAGATAACATCTTACTGGTTGTTAAAAAAAAAAAAATGCTGACACCCAAGTGTCATTATCGTAAATGGCAAATAAATGTGTCTATATTTTCAGTCACCATTTTAATGTTTTTTCCTGTTTGTAATGTTGTTGTTTTTTTTATATTTTTTAATTCACTGATTGTTAGTTTTGTCTTACTTACACTGATTTATAACATTATGCATCATTTACATTGTCTCTATTAGGACTTTCAGCAAATCAGCAACCATTCCATTTTCTTAATAGACAATACTATAGAAATAAACTTGAATATATATTTTTTTAGAGCAGTCAATGTGCAGCTTGTATAGCAGTACATATTTACTGTCCTCTGAAAATAACTCCACATACAGCCATTATTTAAAAATAGCTGTCAACAAAAGTGAGTACACCCTAAGTTATAACAGCTTTATGTCATGTAACCATGCAAAGCCACATGTCCTATCAATCATGTTCATGTTTTTGTTTGCTTAACAGACAAATCTTATATTAGAGCGGTTAAATCTCGGTGCTTTAAGTACAATTCTCTCATACTGACTCACACTGGATGTTCAACATGGCAGCTCATGGCAAAAAATCTCTGAGGATTTGAAAAATTTGAATTGTTGCTCTCCACAAAGATGGTATAGGCTATAAGATCAATAACACCCTGATACTAAATTACAGTACAGTGGCCAGGGTCATACAGGGGTTTTCCAAGATTTGGAACAGACCTCGCAATTGGTCGAGTTGAATCCTTGTACTGTGTGTCAAGTGGGGAAGCTTGCTTCAAAAAACGAGTGCTGCCAGCATTGCTTTAGAGGTTGCAGAAGCTGAAGGTCTGCTTGTCAGTGCTCAGACCCTGAAGGATGCCTCTTCTGAAGTTGTCTCACAACAAAGCCTACAAACAGTTTGCTGAAGACAACCTGTCCAAGAGCATGAATTACTGTAATCGTGTCCTGTGGTCTGATGAGACTAAGAAAAACTTGTTTGGCTCAGATGGTGTCCAGCATGTGTGGTGACGTACTGGTGAGGGTTACCGAGAAAATTGTGGCTTATCCAAAATGTTCTGCAACATTCTGAAGCAGAACAAGATGCCCTCCCTTCAGAAACTGGGCTAAACATAATAAAGAACCCCAAACACACCGCCAAGGTGACAACTGCCTTGCGTGAAGGTGAAGGTGATGGAGTGGCTCAGTACTTATGCAGACCGGAAAACTATTGAGCACCTGTAGGGCACCCTCAAGCCGAAGGTGGAGAAGCTCTGGGATTATCTGAAGAGGATCCCAGCACCAACCTGTGCAGCGCTAGTGAATTCCATGCCCAGGAGGATTAAGGCAGTGCTGTATAACAATGGTGCTCACACAAAATATAGGGTGTAGTCACTTTTGTTGGCAGTTATTTAGACAATAATGACTGTATGATGAGTTATTTTCAGAGGACAGTAAATCTGTACTGCTGTATAATTGGCACAGTGACCACACTGAAATATAATCTGTAGTAAACATTTCTGTAATATTGTCCCTTGAGAAGCTGTTCTGAAATGGTTGCCAAAATGTAAGGGGTGTACTCACATTTGTGAGATACTGTACATATTGTGATTATTAAACCATCTAAGAGAGCTACAGGAAAAATTTTATATATTTTAGCTTGTATGTTGCTGAGAATCTAGACTGTCCCAAGACTTTCTAAAAGCCTTCTGGAGGTATTGGGTATAATCTCTTATTGCAAAGCACTGACAGGAAAATCCTTCAAAAAAATTGCAGACGAATGTCATTTGAAAACATCATCATAGCACCAAATACACACATCAAACAAGTATGTGTTCAGTGTAGATGTTATTTTATATATAAGAATAAGTGCATTACTATAAACCTTTGATTTGCCTTGCAGCTGGGATTGCAGTCAAAGCCATGCTGTTATAAATAGAAAATTAATTATATTCATCTTCTGCACAATCAGAGAGTTCAATGGTGCTGTGGTATAAATATCAGTAATGAGTTCATTATACAGCAGAGAATAGTAATAAGACATTAATAATAAGAGGCTTAATGCAGAATGTATTTGTGTCATAGGTAACATTTCCTGGCTTGAAGAAACCTATTTGCATATCTGAAATGAAACTTTAATTGCAAATAACAAAACTTTTTGATATTAAATCTCTTTATTTCTTTATCATAAATGCAGTATTTGTGAATTATAAACTATTTTATGATCATTGTTCGGGTCTTTTTAACAGTTGTATGTACGTGGAAGACCGTAAGAGAAAAGCCAGGGAACTGTTGGAACTTTCGGAAATAATATTAGCACATATATGATGACAGTTCATTTTAAAGACATATCTGTTATCTGTTTGCAAACATTTATGTAAAGGAGTTTGAACTGAGCATGAACACTTGGTTATTGGTATTTCATTTCATATTTTTTATCAAGTTAGTATAGGCTTTTTTTTTAAATCCAATTTTCCACAGTCCTGTGTTTTCTGATTATTGTATACACATATACACTCACCAGCCACACACCTGTCCCCATAAACCATCCATGCAATTATCCAGTGGCACAGATCAAGAGCTTCAGATTATGTTTACATCACCTATAAGAATGAAGAAAAATGTGATCTAATACACATGGTCATTGTTGTTGTTGTCCAACAGGTGGTTTTGAGTAATTCCAGAATCTCAGTTGATGGGATTGAAACCTCATGTGATCTTCTGCTTAAATGTTTGGTGTGTTTCACAATTTGAGATACTGTTCACCACAATAGTGAAAATCAGTTCATTGAGTCTAGCCATTATGGCCTCTGACCTCTTTTAACATTGTGGCATTTTATCCGACAGCTCACTAGATAATAATTTTTTTCTTCACATCATTCTGTGTAAACACAAGCAGCAAAATCACAAGGTTTAGCAGATTCGGAAATGCTCAAACTCATCAGTGTGGAGTTTTTCTTTCCCCCCAGATGTTTATGAAGATTGTCTGAAGTTGTTTGCTTGTATCTGCATGAGTTTATGCAATGTGATGCTGCATAAAGGTGCATTAGTACAGGTGTTCAATTGATTAGCGAGTGTTTTTATTTAAGGATGTTTTACGATAGACGTGTTTTGTCTGTAGAGATCTTAATCATTGTCTTGACTGCACAGTACGGACCAAGGTTTGTGGATATTTGGAGTGTGCTTGTGGAGATGTATGCTCATTTAGCCACAAAGGCATCAGTAAAGTCAGGTACCTATGTAGGGTGAGTAGGGGTGCAGTCAGCCTCCCAGTTCATCGAAAGGTGTTTAGTAGGGTTGGGGTGAGCTCTTTAGCTGGCCGCTCAAGATCTTTCACACACACCTATGTAAGCTACATGTTCATGGAGTTGGCCTTGTGCACAGGGCCATTGTAAAACCTTGGAAAAGGTTTGAATCTCCTAGTTCAAGTAAAGGAAAAAATGTAATGCTACCACATCCAAAGACACAATTGTGTGTCTTTGTGGTAACAGTTTGGGAAAGAACCTTATATGGCTGGAAGAGAAACAATACTTTTGTCCATATAGTGTGTTTTAAATTGCTTATGTGCTTTAGTCAGCATATCCTAACAGTATTCCTTCCCACTATGGGTTTTATTGTGGGCAATCACACATGAAACCATGTAATGAATTATTTCTTCTTTTCTGATAATAACTAATATCTAATATGACGTTTTGCCGTTGTTTGCTGTATGTTTTTTAGAATGACATTATGAGCTTTGTGTTATTTTTCTAATACATTATGGAGAAATAATCTCCTCCTTTCCAGCATTTTTAATAATGCATGACTTCTGGGATTTATGTTTACTAGTAACATTTTCTACTAAGATCCAAAATCTTATTTCTGTCTGCTGTAAAAAAAAAAGAAGTGGGAAAAGCAATTTTTATTTTAATAAGCACTCCAAATTAAATATTTGCTTCTTATTTTATGAATGATAATGAAAATTGATCATATTAGTGGATTCATTTCAAAATTAATATTCGGAAAGTGTATCAAAGTGTAAATTGCTTTTTCTTCATCATATCAGTGTCCAGTATTTAAAATCAGATTTCCACATAAGTGGAAAATGGGATTAGTAAATGTGTACTCACTAACTGTTTGAGTGTGTTGGTAACAGTAATGGAGAGGAGAGAAACAGGAGGCTGTCCGGCTGCAGCACCGACTCTGTGACTGTGGTGACTGCACGCAGAGTATCTTGGCGCCAGCAGATATTTCTGAGAGTCGCGTCACCTATGAACAAAGCTTCAGCCTCGATGCAAAAGGCTGGTGTGTAAATATACACAAACAAATGTGTGAACAGGCGTAACGTGCCTTTGAAATGTGATGAGACAACACAGCCAGCTCATTTTGCTTCGTTATGTCGTAGTTGAATTTTTGTTTTTGTATAACTGCTCAAAGTAGTGCATCAACTTAGACACACTGCACATCCCTTCAAGGACAGAAATGTAGCCACACAGGATTATTAGAGCAGCCCTAAAGCAATACCTCCAGTGTTTTTCAGCTTTAGTTTGTAATCTCTTTTGCATTGTCTGGAAGGCTTTCATGGACACAGTTTCAAGGAATTGAAAAAGAACAACAAAAGAAAAATTTAAAATCAAAAGCATTTATTTGGTAGTTGCTGTAAAATCACTGAACGTGCATGACCAAGGAACATAAATTTATTGATTAGTCACAAAAAGAATGTATGTGCTTTATTTGTCACTTTTTAATATTGAGCCAATTTGTTGAAAAGCAATTTTGACTAATTTTACTTTGGTGAAAAGTTAACACACAAGAACCACACAATTACCACAAACCATTGATACCTACTACGAAAAAATGAAGTGGCTGTGAAGTCTCGGCAATACCCTTTCTTTAGAGAAAAGAAAAAAAAAAGCTATTTACTTCCCCAACAAGGGATCTTTTCTTAGTAAGGAGAAGCAATGTGAAAGATAATGTTGGTGTTAAACACAAATACATGCTAAATGCTGTAGATTAAATGCTGAATAACTTTACAATAAACTAGTGTTTTGTAATGGTTGTGTTTTGTGTAGATATGGATGGCAGTGAGCTGCTGCCACTTTCACCCCGTGCCTCACAACAGGAGCAAGACCCTATATCTGGGCTGCTGTCATCTGCTCAAAGCATAAGAGGAGAGAACGGGCGCCGTACCACTGCTGATTATAGAGCTCTGTGGAAGAAGGCCATCCACCAACAGATTCTTCTTATTCGCATGGAGAAGGAGAACCAGCGCTTGGAGGGTAAGTGTCACCCAGCTACATCCCAACCTACCTCTCACATATTTACACAATTACTATGTATAGTAATCATTGGCATATGCACCTAGAAATGCTGTGCTTGACTATTTCCAACTGTTTCCTGTGTCTTGTTCAAACACACACACACATACAAATGACATGCACACACCTAAATGTCAACTATAGTGTCTGTTTTTCCTCATGAGGTGCAGCACAACAGGGGCCAAAATAAAATTAGCCAGCTGTTTGGCTTTTTTCTTTTTGGCTTTAGTGCTTTGGCATCTGCTTGCGATTCTGTCACAAAGATATTTATATATATATATATATAGCCTAGAAAGCTTGGGTATCTCTAGGAAAGCATTTTTTTCATTGACCTCTCACCTGCATTGTCATATAGTTTGTGTAGAGGGTTTTCACAGAATACAATTTAGTATTGAAAATGTATTAAAAGTAATGGTTTATGGTTTCCAGGTTGAATAAATTTTTTTCGGTTTAAATGTATGTGCAAAATATTGCCCTCTGTTGGCTAAAAATAGGTCACAGTATGAATTTTTTTCCCAAGTGACAGCCAAACTTTTTTCCATTCCTTTCTTCTCTATGCCTCACATCATGCGTTTGTTTCCGAGTCACCTATTGTCAAGGTTGGGAGAAACTGAAAATGCTTGTTTTGAGCAGAAGGTAAGAAAGGGAGGAACGCCTTGGCTACGTATGAACATTTTGCAGCGACGTTAATCCATGGCATGGCAATATTTTAACTCACAGATTCAAGAATGACTGCAAATTTTAAGCAGGTTAACCAACTGCAAAATTTGAATGCAAGTTGCCTTAATACAAGTGCATTTTGGTCAATTGCTTTTCTCATCTCTTGAAATTTTTACGCTGAAGCTTACTGCATACTAATTGCAGTACATATCGTAGATGCTGATAAAACTGCAGTAGCTGCTTAAGTGCTGTGGGGTTTTTTTGTTTGTTATTTTTGGAAGTACAGATGCTTATACCAGAGCAAGAGCACAAGGGGTTTAATAATTGGTACTTAGGTATAGGGACTTAGTAGGATTAGTAATTAGGACAGTGGGGACAATCGGATAGCGGCTTCTTTAATCAATTCAGTGACTTTTCTACATTACTGCAATCTTATCCAGCATCGCTTTGAAATTAGGCTGAGAGATTTGCAGCTTAGAATTTTTACATATTTTAATTGTCACATACACAACCATGCACGTTATGACGTTTGTGTATGCTTCATATTCAGCCAGCCGAGATGAGCTACACATCCGAAAGTTGAAGCTGGACTACCAGGAGGTGGGCGAGTGTCCTCTAGAGGTGCAGACTCTATGGGAGAAAAAGCTTAATGTGCCATGCAGGACCAAAGTGCAGTGGGACAAAGACGAGATCCACACAGCTATCTGCCAGGGTAATTGCAATATCCCTCTACTCATTTCACAGCAAAGCTGTTTTAATATCTATGATTTGAATATCTATTAACACCAGATATGTTGCTGGTCTATTCAACATTAATAAATGCATTCGTGTTAAGGTGTCCCAAAAAGTCGGCGAGGTGAGGTGTGGCTGCTCCTCTCTCAGCAGTACCGCCTGCGTCATCGTCTACCTCAGCGGCAGCAGCCTCCTGATACGTCCTACCAGGACCTCCTTAAGCAGCTTACCACACAGCAGCATGCCATCCTGGTGGACCTGGGTACTGTATATGCCTCATGGCCTCTGACTGCTAAAAAGTATAAAGCTAAAAATCACTTTGTGGCTAAAGTTACATGATATATATATATATATTTTTTTTTGTTTGTTTTTTTGTTCAAATATTTCTCGCCAAACATGTTTTTTTAAATAACACGAGACATTGACCTGCAGTTATACTGAGTTGTACTGCTTTTCCTCTACAATGACATGAGTAATGACAATTACAAGACAGTGTACACACTTTGCCTAAGATGGAGTGTGAATCACTGTTTCTCTGTATAGTGTGGATAATGAAGCCAAAATAAATGTCTGCCTTGTCCATTTAGTCTTCCTTCTAGCGTGACAAGGTTATTTTCTTCTCTTCTGTTCTGCAGGTCGCACATTCCCCACGCACCAGTACTTCAGTGCACAGCTGGGCGCAGGTCAGCTTTCACTGTATAACCTGCTGAAGGCCTACTCTCTACTAGACACGGAGGTGGGCTACTGCCAGGGTATCAGCTTCGTGGCTGGAGTTCTGCTGCTACACATGAGTGAAGAGCAGGCCTTTGACACACTAAAGTTTCTAATGTACGATCTAGGATTTCGACGCCAGTACCGCCCTGACATGATCTCTCTGCAGGTGAAAGCAGTGAACTTTCTTTTCTACTTAATGCCACACCCTTTAACCCTATATTTAGGTATGTTTGCCATGTGCAGGAAGAATGCAGCAGGACAGGGTTTTTTTCTTCTTCATTTTTTTTTTTTTTTTTTTTGGAAGACTCAATAGTACAATAGTACAATACATTACTTAGTTACTGATTTGCCTCAGCTGAACCACAGATCTCTAAAATGCAGAAATGATTTGAGGATTGTAGAACGTTCTAATGTGATGTGTTCTAGTAAACGGCTTATATACATATATTCTCACAAATGGTGTATTGTGTTTAATCCATTAGGTATGCCGAGTTTACTTCTCGACTGTGTTTTCTCAGGTTTCATATGCTTGTACGTTAGACCCCACCTCCTACCTGTTTTCTGGTTATTCATCATCAGCTGTGCTAATGTTTAATCCTTCAAACTAGAAAAAAAAAATTGTCCGCCACAACACGCTGTGAAGCCTTTCTTCCTGATCAGAGTTCACCCACCTGACCCTTCTTTTTTTTTGTATCCGTGTAGATTCAGATGTACCAGTTATCCCGGCTGCTGCACGACTACCACCGTGGTCTGTATTCGCACCTGGAGGAGCATGAGATCAGCCCCAGCCTGTATGCTGCACCTTGGTTCCTCACTCTCTTCGCCTCTCAGTTCCCCCTCGGCTTTGTCTCCCGTATCTTTGGTACGAGTCCATTCTTTGTGTATGGTGCTGTTTAACTCACTAACACTGTAGATAGATTTGTGGAAATTATGGTGCTACTTCTGTTTGCAGTCACTTAATTGATTTTGTCTGTACATTTTCTGAATGTATGCGCATTGTGTTTGGCAGACCTGCTATTTGTCCAGGGCACAGAGGTGATTTTTAAGGTGGCCTTGTGTTTGCTGAGCAGCCATGAGGAAGAGATACTGGAGTGTGACAGTTTTGAGACCATTGTAGACTACCTTAAGACGACCATACCGTCCCTCACACAAAACCAAACGGAAGAGACAATCACCAAGGTACAAAGAGAAATCTTATTTCTGTGCATTTTAGTGGAAGAATAAGTCAGAAAGCCACACCCTGTTAACATGAGGTTTAGTCATATACAATATCATGTGACTTTGCAGAACAAATAGAGAACTACACTACACAGGGCATTTAACAGTTATTCACAGGCATTTCCTATTTTTTTTTTTTTACTGCACTGTGTTACGTTAGTCATGCCTGAGCTGTTAACAGGAACCAACCAAAATTCTCTATATGTTTAAGCTTACTCCTACAGCAGAGGAGGATTAGTTTGTCTTAAACACCTTCGGATTTCCGCGTTTGTTCTGTTCATATATTATTGGTATTTTATAATTTCTAGAAATGGCTGAAGTGCACTCTTGTCCGGCAGGCTTTAGAGATAGACATCTCCAAGCAACTGCACGCTTATGAGGTGGAGTACCACGTCCTACAGGACGAGATGGTGGATGCCGCTCCACTTTCAGAGGAATCAGACAGGCTGGACAAACTTGAGAAGACCAATGCCCAGCTCAAGAAGCAAAATATGGATCTGCTAGAGAAACTACAGGTGTGTTTATTTTTGTTTGTTTGTTTGTTTGTTTTTTGTTGTTTGTTTGTTTTTTTTACGATATGCTTTACATGTTCTTATCAACCATTTTAGGATATAGCTTTTATGATGTAGTTAACCTAGGCAATTGAAAAGAAAAAGGTGTTTTTAAAGACCACATTAGAAAATGCCTATGGTTGAGTTTGGTGGGTGCCAGTAGGTGGCACCATAATCTCACTTCCTTACTCAGATCTGAAATGGCAAAATAATACAACTTTTCAACAGCTGTGCAAAAGCCTTTGCCAAAGATTCTAGCTTCAAGACTCTAACTAGACTTTTGAGAACACTTGCAGATATAGTAGTCTATTTGTGTTTTATTGCTTTTGCCATGCTGGAAGTAGCATCAGGAGATTTTTTTTTATCTTAATACACTGCTTGGATTTTGTGCTTAGACAGTAAATTGTAAAAGAACTAAAAAAAAAAAAAAAAACTATAAAAATCTTTTGGATAGAATTTGTAATAGACTTGATAGAAACATTTTGTATTAAACGTAATAGAACTGGCGATAGATTATAGTAGAACTAACAGTGTCCATTAAGAGAGTGAGGCTTGATTTGTCTCCTGTACAAGCAAAGCTCAGGACTGATAATCATTCTTCAGCCAGGCATCATCTATCTTGATATTTCGTGCTGTCCCCCCTGTGGTAGCTAACGGCTATCAAAAAGTCTCTCACATTGTCCTTTTGATGGATACTGCAATAATACACTTTAAGGCATACAGTAACCTGCCTATACACTCTGTGTGTCTGTGTGTGTCTGTGTGTGTCTGTGTGTGTCTGTGTGTGTGTGTGTGTGTGTGTGTGTGTGTGTGTGTGTGTGTGGGGTAGGCAGCACGGGTGAAAATCCAGAGTCTGGAGAACAGCGTAGAGAGCTTCCTGGCACGCGAGAGCCAAATGAAGCACATGATCCGCTCGCTGGAGCAGGAGAAGGCCAACTACCAGAAGACCATCGAGCGCATGCGCAGCAGCCTCCCTGCAGACGCAGCTGCTGTGGAGATGACCCAGCTGAAGATGACCTGCAACAGCAAAACCAAAGCAGCCAACAAATAACAATGAGTTAGCAAGCGTGTCCCTACATCGGTGCATGGGTGCAGTATGAAGAGGTTGTGGATTTTATTTTCCTCTAGCATTGCATTCAAGTTGCTGTTGAACTTTAGGCACATGTCAAACTGACCATGACAAAGATCATGAGTAGATTCTGGCTGGGGGGAATATAACAAACATTTGTCTTTCTGCAAAATTCACCTTGCTGGTCACATCCATTTACTCTGAGCTCCCATTCCTACAAAGAAAAAGTCCCCCGAAAATCCTGCCAGTCTTGCTTTACTCTATTGTACTAACTTCACTTCAGGTTTAGAGATTATGGCTCCTGCATAGAACAGAAACTTTGCTTCTGTGTCAGCGGTGTTGAAAACACTTGAAAACAAGATGAATGTATTTTTTTTCCCTCCAAAGTGCAGCATGACTCATGGCTGTGCAAGGAGGTTTGCTGCATTGATGTCAGCGTACACTTTAAGACCGGCAGGCAGTGTGATGTTTGAGCTCGCCGGAGAACTTTTCCTAAAGGAACACAACAAAAGCGGCAGTGACGCCATCGAGCGCCAAAAACCAAAATATTTAGCTTATCAGATCGACACTCTGCTCAAAGAGCTTAACCCAAAGTTCAAGCAGGAAATGAAACTCTCTCTGAAATTTCCTCTGACTTTGCAGCACCGTCCAAATTTAACCTACTCTCCAAACTCCCACACCTCTCTGGCAGTTCATCAGATACCAAATGCGCTTCAAGCCAAATCAGGCTTGCTGAAGACAGGAAGAGCGTAACACACTGTCTACCACAATGCTGCAACGTACGCTCATGAGTTATGCAAGCTACACACTGAAAAGTTTGTTGCACAGCGCATTTAATGTTTAAAAAGTATGCCATGCAGGTTTTATAGGCCTATACAAATTTTGAAAAACAAAAAACAACCAACTCTCAAACCCTCACTCAAGCTCTCCATTTGAGTAATTTCTGGAAAGCCTTCCATAAGACATAGCGCATTAATGAAGCCTTATGAATGTTTTATGTCGCACGTTTCTAAAGAACACCCATTAACTGTTGCAGCTATGCAGAATGTTGTTGCACTTGACGTTGCATCTGTTGAAGAAGTGATTCGGTATAAAGTCTGTCACACAAAAACATCTTCCACCAGTAAAAATCTGCTATTTCACACGATATGAATCGAGCAAGTGTGTGTAAAGCTTCTCATTCATTATGCTTTAAAGGACGGCATAAACAGCGCACCATGGTACAAAAAATTCATACCATTTTAAGAGCAATGAATATCGCTTATATTAAATATCAAGAGTGATTTATTGATTCAGATGCTGGAGCGTGAGGTGGTTAATGTCTGCAGTGGTGGACTGGTGCAGTGTGCAGTTTTTTTACTGATATTTTTACCGTGCTTTACTGGATATGTAAAGTGCAGAGAACCTGAAATAATGAACAAAGTGTAAAAAAAAAAAAAAAAAAAAGAAATAAAAACAAGAATCCAAAAAAAAAAAATCTATATATGACACTTCATTATAACGTTTATGAGTGAACTTATGAATGCAAACTTCTGTATTCTCCGTTTCAGAACAATAAGCAGAAGCTCTCCAGGCCATGTGCCAGATACTACACTGTCTACTTTTTGACAAACTTTTTTCCCTCCTGGTCATCTCTCAAAGGGCAACTTACTCCTACTCTTGTTTCCAGAAAGCTAAAATCCTGCAGGGGGTTTACTGATTGCTGTTCTGATGTGGTTCTGTTTTATTTGCTTTCCAGTTTTTAGCAAGTCATTTATCAATGCATTTAACTGTCTTAGGCTTTCAAAACTCTCTGGCTCAACATAGCAGATTTCTTTTATTTTTTTTAGTCCATTTGTTTTTGTTTGGTCTTAAAGTGGTGTGCTGGCCAGCAGTGACATTTTGACAGTGTTTCATTTCTCCGTCAAATGCAGACAGACACTGTAGGTGTTAAGTGGGTTATATTGGTCTGATAATTGTGCACGGCTAAAGGCCAAAAACAGCTTTGTTTTATTGTTTGGTAGCTTGGAACAGAAATTGCCTCTTATGCTGGTGTTAAATCATGTCCATGTGTATGTAAGCACTCGGGTCAGTTTTTAAAGAAAGGGTTTTGGCGTGCGATGCCACCGTGCTGGTAAAAGATCTCGAGACTAGCAATAAGAAAGAACGTAACAGCATTTGAATAAATGAAGAAATACAAACAGCAAATTATTCCAATGTAGAAACATCTTATTGTACCTTGTTCATGACTCTGGTCTCTTTATCTGCTGTTCTAAACAGCTGGAAATACATTTTCATCGCTATATACCGACCACCTTTATGTCGAAGTGTTATGTAATATATCATATTTCTGTGTACTCTTCAAACCAAGCACAATATCCACAATGCCATTTTGTCTTTTAGGTTTGACTTTAATCATTGAGCATTCAGTAAATGCATGTAGTGCTTTCGTCAGACTGTTATGGGTGGAGTACACAACTTTCCGTTGTGTTTTTAATCAGGTCACACCTTTTGTGCTCTTTAAGAAGTGAAATATGCAAAATGAGATGGGTGATAAAATCTAAAATTCATATAAAAGTAATCTATATCAATGAAGGTGCACATGATGATAACTTTTTTATTTTTTATTTTTTTGTATTTTAAAGAAGTTGTCTTTTATTAAACTTAACACCAGGTTACATTTCGAATATTTTACCATCATGCTTGGGGACTTGCCGTACTGTCCGCACTGTTTAATTATTATTGCTTTGTAAATTGTGCATTATTCAATGGAATTTAAATTCAAATTCAATTTGAATTTAAATTCCATTGAATAATGCAGAAAAAAATATATATAATAATCTGTGGACTTTTTGTCCACTTGTATGTAAATCAAGAGCCTATGTCTTATTAAAACATTCTTCACTGGCTTTTTAATACATTGAGTTTTTGACCATTTTTATTAAATCTGTGGATACATTTTTGAATTTTTTATATATATATATATGCATTTTTGATCATGTAAGACTGGAAAATAATTTGCACATGGGTCATTTGCATTGCTACACACATTAATTAAAAAACATGCCCAGGGTGATGATGGGCTCCCCAGTATACTGTGAATTCCTTGCAGAACTGATACAAGTATTTCAATAAAGGCATGAAAATCAATTTAAAATGAAGCTATTAATAATAATCACCCAGCCACTTCGAATTAAAACCAATGTAAGCTCGGAAATAGACTGATGATTTTCACTCTGGGCAAAAACTATTCCCAAAAACCTCTAATATGCTGCTGTTTCTTGCAAAGAACATTTTAAGCTACAAGTGAGGCTGCTTTTAGCTTTTTTCTATTAAAGTTGTTTATTTTAGTGGGCTCCTTATTTCATCATGGAATCTATAATGAGATTAGTTAATTAACTAATTGTGGTTATTAGTTAATTAACTAATTGTTAATTAACTACAAATGGCAATGATCAAAAGGTTCTTGTTCACTTCTAAACATTGCAATACTACTTCTTTTGAGTGATCAATAATTATTTTTTTTTTAAATATATATATATATATATATATATATATATATATATATATATATATATATATATATATATATATATATATATATATATATATATAAATATATTTAAAAAAATAATAATTATTGAGTGATCAATAATTATTATTTTTTTAAATATATATTATATATCCTATATAAATCCTAATGGACAATGATGTGCTCAACTTTCTACTTCCCTTGAAGTATTAATGCGCCTATTGTTAAAAATAGAAATTGTAACAAGAGTTAATAGAGACCAGTTGGGGCAGAACTCTCACTGCCTCGTGATTGTGGGAATAACAATGGACAGAATCGTTAATGATTTAAATGACTGGTTATGTTGCTAGGTTGGGTTAGCTTAAGACAGTCTGTCAAGATCTTGTATAAGGAAAATCATTGGAATCTACATTTCTGGTAAAAGCCAAAGTGTAAGTGCAGACCGTGTGTCTATGATGTACAGGGCCATTTTTGCTGGGTTTATTGGAAAGATGGGGGGAAGGAAACAGGGATTATGGAGTGGATAATATCTGTAAACAAATATAGATAAATATATAAATAAAGAGAAATTTTTTTTCAATGATCACTTTTGTGGTTACTCTATAGTGTTTTTTTTTAGTAGTAAGGTCAAAATGTGACAACTTTGGTACTACCTTCAAGATAAGTAAAACCAAGGTACATCTAACACTTCTCAACATGCTGCTGTATGCTTATGACTTTCAACAACACATTTACATTTTTATTAGATGGTCTATAGCATAAGAATAATTCAAGGCTTTGTCATTTGTAATAGTGTCCTCTGCCACCAAAATCTATGGTCGCCAATAGCGCAGTGTGATTTATTAGACCAGCCCTGATATATCAAGGCATTACACTACTCAGCCACCTTATAAAGACTGCTTTTCTACTCCAAAACCCCTCTTTTAAAGAAATCAAAAGTTCTTAAAGCTTGCGGGGCAGAATCCTAACAAATATCCTACTAGAAACAAAAGGTCACATTCCGAGCATATTCCTGATCGACGGCGCTCCCTGCGGAGGGGAAATGCCTGGACGGATGCTGCAAGGCAGCAAATAATTACCGTACACAGCACTTCCTCTACACAGCCTTATCATTGCTGTTTATTTGGTACCATGTCTGCACTCCCTACCCTAAAGTTATACAGCATAAGGGCTGATGTCAAAGGCCAGTCGAGTGCTTGGGAACATGTTGGATCATCCAGGCTTGTGAGAAGTGAGATTTCTTTACAAGGATGCTTTTTTAAAGAGTGAAAATGACATTAGCTGAAATTATATTTGGTTGATTGCATAAAAGCAGAAACCTGTGCTTTTGATTAAGATGAGGTTTTTCTGTTTTTCCTGTTTATAAGGAACATTGAGGGAGACTTGTGTTATTGTTTTAATGATTTTCTGGAGGAATTATGCAGAAACCTATTTACTTCCATTTTATACAAAGGAAAAAAAGCGAGATACATTCTATACATTTTAATCTCAGGTTTTGTTCTGGGCCAGGTTTCTCCCCAGCAGTAAATCTGTGCCTGTGAGCAGAGCCAGCTCAAGGTCATGGTCATGAGAGTAGAGTTAGAAACTAGCAGCCTGTGTTGGGGAGGCGGTTCTGTGTCTGAAAAGGAGAAAGAGAAGTTTTTCTTCTGCCATATAAGGCAAGTCGCACTACATGGGTTAAGGCAGACTGGTAGCAGCAAGCAAAAATGGAAAAAAAAGGAAAATTGCACACCCATTTAGAAGAGTTGTGAGGCCTAAACATTACCTCTCTTGCTTCTTAACCTTCCAAGCTCAAAGACTCGATTTTACACTGAACACAATTATAAACGCAACACTTTTGTTTTTGCCCCCATTTTTCATTAGCTGAAATCAAAGATCTAAGACTTTTTCTATGTACAAAAAAAGATTCTCTCAAATATTGTTTACAAATCTGTTTAAATGTTAGTGAGCACTTCTCCTTTGCCCAGATAATCCATCCACCTCACAGGTGTGCATATCAAGATGTTGATGAGACAGCATGATTATTGCACAGGTGTGCGTTAGGCTGGCCACAATAAAAGGCCAATCTAAAATGTGCAGTTTTGTCACACAGCACAATGCCACAGATGTCGCAAGTTTTGAGGGAACGTGCAATTGGCATGCTGACTGCTGGAATGTCCACCAGAGCTGTTGCTCATGAATTGACTGTTCATTTCTCTACCATAAGTTGTCTCCAAAGGTGTTTCAAAGAATTTGGCAGTACATCCAACCGGCCTCACAACCACAGACCACGTGTAACCACACCAGCCCTGGACCTCCACATCCAGCATCTTCACCTCCAAGATGGTCTGAGACCAGCCACCCGGACAGCGGAGGGGTTCTGGTATGGGCAGGCGTATGTTATGGACAGTGAACACAGGTGCATTTTATTGATGGCATTTTGAATGTACAGAGATACCGTGATGAGATCCTGAGGCCAATTGTTCTGCCATTCATGCACGTGTTGCAGCATGATAATGCACAGCCCCATGTTGCAAGGATCTGTACACAATTCCGGGAAGCTGAAAACATCCCAGTTCTTGCATAGCCAGCAGACATGTCACCTATTGAGCATGTTTGGGATGCTCTGGATCGGCATATACTACAGCATGTTCCAGTTCCTGCCAATATCCAGAAACTTTGCACAGCCATTGAAGAGGAGTGGAACAACATTTTACAGGCCACAATCAACCTGATCAACTCTTTGCGAAGATGTGTTGCACTGCGTGAGGCAAAAGGTGGTCACACCAGATACTGACTGGTTTCTGGACCCCCCAATACAGTAATACACATTTTAGAGTAACCTTTTATTGTGGCTAGTTTAAGGCACACCTGTGCAATAATCATGCTGTCTAATCAGTATCTTGATATGCCACACCTGTGAGGTGGATGGATTATCTCGGCAACGGAGACGTGCTCACTAACACAGATTTAGACAGATTTGTGAACAATATTTGTGCCTTTTGTGTACATAGAAAAAGTCTTAGATCTTTGAGTTCAGCTCATGAAAAATGTGGGTAAGTAATGATCAAATAATAAATATTTAAAAAAGCATGAGCTTTTGTACTTTTTAAGAACTAGAGAATAACTGCTTTCTTTCTATGCTTAAAAAAAAAAAAAGCAGTTTATTAGGAACACTAAGCTAAATCTGGGTAGGACCTCCAATTGCTCTCAAAACATCCTCAGGTCTTCGTGGCATGGATTCCACAGGGCATCTTCCACAAGATGATGGAAGCATAGTTTTGTGTTTCTGCTCCATGTTGACAGGGTTGCATCATGCAATTCCTGCAGATTTTTCAGATGCAATTTGAAGCTGTGAATTTCCTCTTCTACCACACTCCAAAGGTGTTCTACTGGATTCAGTTCTGGTAACTGGAAAGGCCACCAAAGAACGTTGAACTCATTGTCATGATCATGAAACCAGTCTTAGACAGATTTTGCTTTGTAATATGATGCATTATCATGCAGGTGGTATTCATCGTCAACAGTAATAACCTGTGAAATTTAAGCAATGATTGATATTAACAGGTCCAAACTGTGTCAAAAACCAAATTCTCTACCCAATTGCATCACCTTCACCAGCCTAGTCTGTTGAGGGAAATCAGTTCCATGGATTAATTCCACTGGTGCCAAAATCAGACCCTATCATCTGCGTGACTCAGCAAAAAAAGAACAGCAACAGACTAGGCTATGTTTGTCAAGTTGAGTGATGAGCCTGTGACCACTGCAGTGTTAGCTTACTGTTTTTGACTGACAGGAGTGATCTTGGACATAGTCTTCCGCTGTTGTAGATCATCAGCCTCAAGTTTTGAAGTGAATTATGAGATGGTTTTCTGCTCAAAACACTTGCACATAGTGGCTCTCTGGGTTATTGTAGGCATCGTGGTGCTTGCTGGATTTATTTTTCTTTATTGCAACATTTAACTTGAGACTGTTGTG
This sequence comes from Silurus aristotelis, assembly GCF_946808225.1. Taxonomy (NCBI): domain Eukaryota; kingdom Metazoa; phylum Chordata; class Actinopteri; order Siluriformes; family Siluridae; genus Silurus; species Silurus aristotelis. The sequence continues at coordinate 12,519,769 of NC_139576.1, read as the reverse complement.
TGTGAGAATTCCAGATCAGCAGTTATAGAGATATTAAAATCAGCCTATAATATTGTGGTCAAATCACTTGAGAGATTTTCCTCCATTCTGATGGTTTGTAAAATGTATTGCACTTCTGTCACATAAAAGCTGATTAGATCATTAGATTAATGTCTAAATGTACAGATGTGGTCCTGATAAAGTGCTTTGTGGGTGTCTAAGAAACAAATATATTGCAAAAAGGCAATTTTTCCAGTGGGTCTTTAGGTTTCCACATTTAATGATTAGTGCATTAATATCAGACCAGATTTGATACACATTTATTACATTCCGAGATTACTTTTTTGTTTCACTTAAATTAATATTTTCTACATTACCCACAATGCCTTTTAAATGCTTGCTATTTGTGGCACAAGTGGGAAATCCTCCTAAAGAGAGTGATCCAGCAGCTCTTTTGTGTTTTAGCCTGGTTCAAAAGCTTCACACCAATATTACCATCATCATTCATTACCAGACTTGTCAACAAACTAAAGCTAAGTCTTTGCAATAAATCAGCACAAATGTAGATATCTTTCCTATGTCTACATTGGATGTCTTAATTATACATCTCTGAGTGATATGAAATCATTGCAACCAAGAAGCTCTTGCTATTGTTTTTAGGTGCTAACAGCATATGTTTCCATAGATCATTCAAAATTGTTCTCTTACTAATCAACACTGTAATTGGCCTAGCATGTCTCCCAATGATGTCAACATGACACACGTTTCCTATGCATCTCACAAACAGATCAATATCAACCTATTAAATGTGCAGAGCTTTTCATTTTAATATTTCTTAGCTGTATCTGACTTTGTTGTGGTGTTCTATATAGAAGAGGGAGTTATTTCAGTGGGAGAAGCTTATCAATGAGCTCTAGATCGAGATTTTCTGCGCATGGTACTAAATGACCTGTTTGTTTAACAGTTGCATCATAGTATAGGTGAAGTAAAAAAGGGTAGGTAATAGACACAGACTGTAGAACTGGCATTAATGAGACCCAGGTGTGAATTGTTCACCTTCAACAACTAGTTAAGTTTGCTTATATCCCAGAGGGGCTGCCTGACCTCCCATCCTGGTTTCCCCCAAATGCCTTCAGCTCTTTCTCCATCGATAGTTCATGTACTAATATACACAGACAATGCGAATGAATTATGTATAGTGGTACTATTCCAAACACATGAAGGCAACAATCGAAGCAAGAGGCAAGAAAAAGGCAAATGGATAAAGAACACAATGTGTCTAACCTATTTAACAATAACAGTCCAGTTCATTGTGTCACAGCTGGCACTAGGGAAATTGGATGGACGTGGAAGACACACAAACAAGAGATGTTTCTTGATATGGTTTGCGGCCAGAGGCAGATTTTTGAATGCAATCAGTGCTTCGTGCTGGTGTACCTGTCAAGGCTCCTCTCCTGCCTGGAGGCCATTTGCAAGCTATACTTCTCACATCCCCCAACTGCCTGGCAAGCTCGGCACCAGTCCCACAGGACCGGCTACAGCATAGCTGGAAAAATCACTGGCTTTACCTGATCCGGCACTAAATTAACCTGCTTCCCTTTTGGGGGCCAAGACAAAGCACATCTTGGTCTGGGGTTAGTGGGGGCATCCAGACTACTCCCCAGTTGTCCACTCATTACCTTATAAACAATCCAAGATCTTCTAAGAGATAGTGCTCTGCAAAGGTACAGATCATATCCCATTGTTTGGTATGATCTGGATGTCAAGTGCTCAGAGTAAACAATATACTAGACATACGTACTGTATTTCATACAAACCAGTACAGTATATTGTTTTGGAACATGTTTGGAATAATTGTTATAGCTCCAGATAGTCTTTGATCAAAAACTAAAAAGGGTGTATACATAGACATACATACATACATACATACATACATACCCAGGAGTGTGTGTAACAATAATATTTAAAAAAACTCATTCCACAATTAAGTCCCTGTTTTCTGTCATAATAACCACTCTATCGAGAAGATGTTCCACTAGATTCTGTACTGTGCGTGCTTAGATTTGTGTTCATATCACCACAAGAAATTTAGTAAAGTCAGATACTGATGTAGGGTGAGGAGGCCTGGGGTGCTGCCAGTGTTCCAATTTATAACAAATGTGTTCAAATAATTTGAGGTCAGAGCTCTATTAGCAGGCCACTCAAGATATTTTACTCCAACCCACATAAACCCTACACCTGTGTTCCTCCAATATTGTGGTAATGGTTGTCGCAAAATGTTGTCCATATACTGTATTTTACAGGATTATGATTTATAAGGATTATTATTATTAAGAATGTAATTGTTTTAGTACTAAGTTCTTACCAAGACCACACATCTTTTTACAAGAAAGAATATACATTCAATAAAATAACATTATCTCCACAACAGTGTACTCCCAAACTGCTGATAACTAAGCTTCCCAGTCATAATATTGCATTTACAGCACAATGGCATCATCAGATCAAAACCTTATTTTTTTCCCCTCCAGGTAAGCTTCCATGACTAAAGGGAACTAATCAATACACACATCATTGTATATTTTGGATTTTCCTCTAATAATGAAGCGATTCTTTGGTCACACTGGATTATTAACACAATTACTTACAGAAAGGAAAAGCAGAGAAGGCCATTTCTAGGACTCATCTCACAGGATTAGGTTGGTTATCAGTGAAAGAAGTTTATGGATGTGAGATCATCAGCACTTCTTATAGTCACTGGTGCTACTTCGTGGCCACTGATTAGGTGTGGTGGAGTGAGAGCAGGGGGACTCTTTGGTGGTCTGATGTGAGATGTACACATTGCAATTTAATGAAAAGAGTGTGATGGGTGTGAGTATTCCACACAAGCAGTGCAAACACCCAGTGATGGAAGGGGCCCTCCTGTGGGCTTTTGGGGGGATAGGGGGTGGGGGTGGAGGCTGCTGGCAAATATTTGTTGTTCTGCCTCATTCCTGGCAGTGGCGCCTGTGGCACCATCGATGTACTGTTGCTCATCTCCTATGCTGCAAGTCTTCAGTGAACTTTGTTTTGGGAGGAGTGGAGCTGCTTTACAGACTCACTCTGACAGTATTTAGCATGTACTGTGCTACTTGTAACAAGGGCGTGCACACGAAAAACACACACACACACACACACACACACACACACACACACACACACACACACACACACACACACACACACACACACACACACAGTGTTTCTACTGTGGGCACACCCACAGTTTATTTCACAACCTTCTTCCATTTTAGACCACGGCCATCACACCCTCTAAACTAGAAACATGCAGCCTACGCCCTCCCTCAAACAAAAAAACACACATCCCAGCCCCCAGCATCACCATTGTGTAGCCTGCTTTACTTGCAAGAAAAGTGCCTCCTTTCCCTGTTGCAGTTGTCTGAAGTGACTAGATGCACTAGGAGAGAGTGAAATGAATGAATGCCCTCTCTGGATAGACCAATTGGAGTTGCTGAAATCAGAAAAAAAAGAGAGAGAGAGAGAAAGAGTGAACTACACCTGATTATAAGAGGCAATGTGAAATAGTGCTTAAGCTCCCTCAGGTTTCAGGCATCTGGCTGGGGGCCAGTCTTTCATTCTCTCTTCCTCTCTCATCTCATCTCACTATACCACCGATTCCTCTATCAGAAGAGAGGGCCAGTGCAATTCAGAGCTATTTATAAGTGAGACAACAGAATCGTTCACTGAGGAGTACTGCTTAGGATGGAGGTTTGAAAAAGTTAAATTATTATTGGATGTGGACAAATGTGTCATTGTGACTAAAACCAATACATTGTAAGGGTCTATTTATAAATATGTTTGGAGCAAATGTGTATAAAAATACCAAAATGAAATAATATGGAGAAATATGTTTTTTAAGATACTCAATGTTGTCTTGAAACACCTTGTGTGTGTGAAAAACAATGTGTCCCTCTAGTAGCAATAAAAACCTGGGTCTTATTCAGGCTTCGAATTTTAGACATTGTTTCCTGTACTTACGGTAAAGGTGATTTAATCAGCTGAGTAATATTCTAGCAATAACCAGCTCCTGCCCATCTTTTGCCTACCGTCTTTAGTGATCTGTTTTGCCTAATGATTCTCCCATTTCTGGAGCTTCACCAGGAGGTTTGGTCAGGCTTTAATGCTGCCTGTGTGGGCAGAACTGCCTATACTCGCTGAAGAGAGCCAGGCTCTGTTGTCTCCCACTCCACCCACTCTTCCAGCATCTCTCCAGCACATGGGTGGAGGAGAACTGATTTCCCATTGTGCTTCATTAACCTTTCCTGGTGCTCATCAGACCAGATTCATCATGGTGGCGTCGAGGCGAGGGTTCAGACCGCTTTACCACATGAGGGAGGAGATGGAGCCTCTTGATATATCGCTGTGACTAATTGCGGACATGCAAATTGCAGATTGATAATGTGCCCTGCAATTATACCGTCTTGTGTATTTAAAGTAGACTGGTGTGCCTCAGGTGTACTTCTTTCTGTCCCTTAGTTAGCCATCTTGTTTTATCCTTTTACACATGAAATAGACAGCAACAAGCATGTATTTTCACATACAGAATAATACAAATAATATCTGATTGCAGGGCAGGGTTTTTGAAGATAAGACATCCAATTGATGAAAAAATATATATTGATTCTTTGCTGCTCTGCCACTACCAATCATGCAGCTATTTGACTGCTCTCTGTTAGAAGAAAAATGGGCCAGAAAATTCCAGTGGCAAAGACACAATATAGGGTTGTTAGTGTATGAGGTCAGACATCAAACATCAAGCATGTTGACTGTGAGGGTATCTACGTGTACCTGATGCAGCTCATGAATGCATGAAAGGCAGAAAGGTAAGTGGGACATAAGATATAGTGATTACCTGATGTATGTGTGCACAAGGCTGTATATCAGTGCATGTGTGCCCATGTATGCAGGGAAGAGGGAGAGTGTTTTGGCTTTTTAATGAGCACATATCCCTGTCCAGTGCAACAAGAGCAACTGTGAGCCTGTCAGCCCTAGTGGGCTGAGGATGTGGAAATTGAATGGAGCCTTTCAGTTCTGCTGCTCGTCTCCCTGGGGGTGAGAGACTGGTTACCATGGTTATGTTGGATTCCTGCAGCTAATGGGTGGGAGTTGTGTAGCTCTGGCAACCTGGCTCAGTGTAAGGCCGAATATACACAGTGAGTGCTTGGGGGTGTGGTGGCAAGCTCTCTAGGATAGGGGAGGTCACACACACACACACACACACACACACACACACACACACACACACACACACACACACACACACACACACAGACAAAGAAATATATATTAGGCTGCAAATACAGACTATGCTGTTCCAATCTTCACTCATGTCTCACATACAAGGAATGCAGGAAGATCCTTAACCCTCTTTTTATGTTTGGTTATCATTTGACTGCTAACACATATGCAAGCATGACAAATGCTGTAAAATGAAAAGCTAATTATTTTAAAGCTTTTTTTTATTATTACTTATTCACTTCAATTATGCACAAATGACAAAAAATGGAAAGTTATTAATTTAATTTCAGAAACTGATTATCAATATACAAATATAACACAGAGTGAATACCAATGGTAAGGCAACACAGATATTTAGACCTGGGTTTATTTGTTGGTGTAAACAAAAAAGAAACATTTAGTACTATACATGTTTATGGTCACAAATTCCTAGCAAGCCAAAGGACTCTACTAATAGAAACAATAGAATAATATAGTAATAAAGTGATGTGGCACTTACTTGTTTTTGCAGCATTATTGATTATGTCTAATGTGGCAGTTTCAGCAATGTCACCTGGCTATAGACTTTATGGCAGGCTGTAGAAGTTAAAGAAAAGGAGTCCCTCATCAATATGGCATCATAATATTTATTTAACTGTCTTAAGTTCCTGAAAATAAAACCAAGTCAACTACAGTATATGGTCCATCTGCCAACTTGTTGTTTCACTTGCTTGGATTCTTTATAGTGTTTACCAAAATACCCTCCTCTCTAGCTGTGCAGATGTCTTGGCTTACCTTACACTTGGGAGATTGAGACATGGACGTTGTCCTCCAGTTGTACCTTCCCCCAGAGGAATTAAAGGACCTCCAAAGTAATACAATAAATATCTCAGTCTCTGCATGAAGCCACTGTAGTTGTAAAAATGGTTGTTTTCCCAGTCCCCAGTAATCTTAGTACAATAATATGGTATAAAACATAAGATGGGTTTCAGACCTGCTGATCTGATGCCACCTCTAAATTCTTCAGATTGATATGAAGTAATAGGATTGAGAGGGGGGGGGGCACACACAAGCATAAATAGGTATGTAAAATTGGAGCAGTGATGTTTTTTTATTAGTGTAGAGCGCATAGTAATAATAATCCTGGGCTTACCTCTTAGTGTGGTCAGGAAAAATGTTTTAAGTGTCTTGTCACTGTGGAATCTATGAAGGGATTAAGATGTCCACAGGCCAGTCCAAATGTTAGGACTATGATATTGCCCAAACACTTACGCTCCTAAATTAAACCTTATATGTAGTTAAGGAATTTAGTCAACAGCTCAGACTTTTTATTAAAGCAGGCAAACAACTAGGGAGCATTCTCAACAAACAGACAGCTGATTCTTTCTTCACATTTGGTCAAATGATGTCACAATAGAAAGATTAAAACATATGGCTCTGATTTATGCATCGCTCATGTGCTTTCTATCTTTTGTGTGACTGTTTAGTACTTATCCACTTCCTGTGTATAATAATTAGCCAAGCTGCAAAAACCAGAATGGTTTATATACTGTATGTACGCAGTGACCAATAATGTAGCTCTACAGTTAATGCTGTGCTTTATATATTTGAATTTTAGCTAGAGAGTTGAACCAAACCTAACTGGCAAATATGTGCAGACACTGTTAGTAATGATGTTATGCAACATGAGCAAACATCTCAAGAAGGTTGCCCAAATACTCAGACGTAGTGGCTACATACTTTTGCCCTGCAGCGAGCCAAATGAAACATTATTATTACAGTGCTGTTTTACTTTTTCCACACAAGCTTCATAAAATCCTTGGTGATTAAAACCAGGTCAGTATGTATGCATGTGTGTGTTTGTGTGTGCTGTGTGTTTCTTACTAATTTTCGATTGTTAGCTAGTTTGTACTTGAGTTCTGGCCCCCGGTAGTCCAGTCTGCCTTGAGCCCAGGCCACCACATGTTCTCATTGTTCAAGTATTTAACTAACTGCTGTGTTTTTAGTTGTTGCCTCACTGAATGTTCTGAGGGACACCCAGGCCTTCCTGCACCCACAAAGTAGACTTTTAGTCGACAGCATTTCATACAATTTGACAATGATCAATCACATCTTTAGTTTAGTGCATACTAAACCTACAAACTCACAAATATTTGAGTTTAGTAAATTCACTGTAAATTTTCTGCATTAGTCAGCAGTCTTTAATGCAGTTAATGTTTCTAACAGAAGCAACAAATGCTTATAACTGATACAAGGACAAATAAAGCTTATTTTGCCGTGTCAGTAGAAGATGACGTGCTCAGAAAAGAGCACAAAAGAAAATGTTTTATTTTCTAGTCATGCAAGTGATTGCTGGTTTTTTTTTTTTTTTTTTTTTTTTTGCTGTTTCCATGGAGGTAACCGTCATTGTACTGTTTTGTCACGATTCATTGACTCAGTTGAGGTTTATCAGCATGTCACCAAAGCATTATAAGCAGCTCGTTGTAAATCCACCAACAGCATATGTGTAGCATGTTTACCAAATATTAATAACAACTAAATAAAAAATATTGTTCAATACAATGCAGTTGAATATGCACTTATCTGGCAACACTGAGGAGGCGGTAGCTCAGTGGTTAAGATGTTGGACTTCTGATTAGAAGGTTGTGAGTTAAAATCCCAGCACCACCAAGTTGCCAACGCTGGGCCCTTAATCAAGGCCCTTAACCTTCAACTGCTCAGTTGTCAAATGATATAATTGTAAGTCGCTCTGGATAAGTGTGTCTGCCAAATGCTGTACATGACGAGAGGTGTTGCTTAGTGGTTAAACCTTTGGACTTTGGATCTTAAGGTCGTGATTCAAAATCCCAGCCACACCAAGCTGCCACTCCTGGGCCCTTAAACTAGGCCCTAAGCCCATATCTGCTCAGTTATATGAATTAAATAAATGCCATGGGCTATTTGATGTTCTGGCTGGACTGTTCTTGAGAGTCACTCTTTAGGGTAAAAAAAATTGATTGGTCATTTGTTGACAGGATTTTGAGTTTAATTGTTCTTAAAATTAGTAGCAGTGACAACCTGCCATTTGAGGAATAAAATGCTGACATGGTTTTTTTTAAGAACTGTAAAATTGTTTTTTTTCTAATTATTCCAAAGACAAAAATTCTTGTTTTTTTAAGTAATCATCCACTAAATCTTAGATGCAAGTGGGCTCTGACAATTTACGTCACTATGACAGTTACCAGCAGGATTTAAAAAAAAATCAGTAAAGGTTCCCTGAGATTCAATTGACCTAAAAAAGTGCCTTACCTTTATTTCTAGCTGTATGTACATGCTTGAATACATATGGCGTTACTCCCAGGGCTCAATCTGCATCTGCTTGCAGTATGAAAATTTTGGCTTCCTCTTCTTCTTTAAAGAGTAAATCATCCTCAATGATTTACTGCAGGCTAACATCAACTGACATGTCCTGCCCACCCAAATATGCCATTTTAATTGGAAATATGTCACAATGCAAAAGATAAATACACTCAGGTCTCTCATATAAAGTACTGGTCAATTTTTTAATGGAAAAAAGTGTTTATGAAAATAAAGTGTAACATTTGTACATTAATATATTTGTTTGTTCAAAGTAAATCTTCATACTGGTAAACTATCTAAAGTATCTCAAATACTAATAAAAAAACTTGGTGTTGCCAGACACTTTAGGAGTAATCTAAGTTATTAGTAAAGTTGTTAAAATGTGTCTTTATATTATACTCTACATAATATTAGTAAATTTATGTCAGAATGTCACAGCAGTAAAGTCACAATTCACCACATTTTTTATGCCCATAGCTAGGCTTTGTTAATAAAAAAATAACCAGCAGTAATGGAAGCTTAAGTTAAGTTACAGGAATGACAGCAGGTTGATTGGAGGACCAAAATATCAGACATTTTGATGTATTCTGTTTTATAAAAAAAATAAAAAACACATTTGTCCAAATGTTGAACTTTTGCCCCACATATGTTAGATTACAATTTATTATTTTGATATGTGTGAAAATATCAGAGGCCTTTTCTTCTTCAACATATGCAACAATTTGTAAACTGAAAACATCTGTCCAAAGACTCGAGGGGATTGTGCATCTGTGAAACACAGAATGGTGTGTTCTGTGATGGACTTCAAGCTTCTCCAATAAAAATTAGCTCATGAGCCTGTTCTTATGTTGTTTGCCAATAGATGTCGGACAAATCATGAGTAGATTCTTGGGTACTCTTTTACACATCCATCATTTTGTACTTATATACAATGTCACTTACTGTAAACTTTGACCATCATCCGAAAGATCCTACAGCAATCTCTCTCAGACTTAGTGAACTCTGCTTGGATTTGGGTTGATGTGGAATATATATAATATATTTATTTGAGAAATAGTCATGAAACCTAATTTCGCAAACATTATCTTAAATCCATTAATTAATCAACCATGAAAAATAACTTTATAGCATGAAATTAATGTCTGAAATGTCTGACAAAAACAATTTTCATTATGTACTGTATTTTTTACACTCCTCCACCTTACACATCTCTCACACTGCACTGCTTTCTTATGTTTGTTTATATGCTTACAGGTACACAGAGGAAGCTGTTGGTGTTACTCATTTCCAGAAGGAAATGTAATTTTCATTGAGTCCTTAAATTCTGTACAGCCCAACTGGACTAGACACAAATAAACCCCATTTTGTATGCAGCTCTACATATAATTTAAACCATAAGTCCATACAGATCCAAACTGCCACATATTCAGCAGAGAAGATCTTTCCAGGCACTTTACCAAACAATCTCTTACAGTCTGGAGAATTTCATAAAGCTAACAGGGCTTTTCCAAAGCGTAGTTCTTCTTCCTCCGTTAGTGTCCACTGAACCTGTAGACCAGAGGGAGTGGCCCTCTTAGAAAAGTAGCACACACTCCAGACTGTTAGCTGTTAAACCATACTGCAGCAAGATGGGTTCTGGAAAACCTGAATGGAAACCAAACAAGATATAATAGAAGGATAAGGCTTATTAAGGAAAGAAAACAGAATATTTAAGACAGAAGTTGTTTACCTGCAAAAAATAATCCACTGTTGACCTAAAACCTCACAGAAAATCTTCTATTATTGTTATTATGTCACAAGACATAAGAGCCAATCATGTTCCAGAATTTAAACGCAGACCATGTAGCACTATGAAAGGAAGGGGGAGGGGTGCATATGGGGCAGCAGCATCTTTAAATCATACAAATGTTTTTAAGAAATCTAGGTTTCATAATTAGAATTAATGTATAGCAGTGTGTCTGTTGTCTAATGCAATGTTTTCTTCCAAAAAATGTAATAATAAGAATAAATAAAAACATGACTTTCCATGAATATTTAGTAAACCACAGTCCAAACCTTAATTTATTGTGAAATGCATTTTGGATTCATTGAATTCGAATTAAATGGCATTGATGAGTTGAGTTCATACACAATGCTGCCAAAATGTTGAAACATCCCTTCAGCTTGATTTAAACAATAATTATTAGGCAGAGAAATGAGTGAGATGTAAATGGATATGTAAATATGTATGTGCAGGGAAAACTGACCTATTTATCTTTGTGCTTCTGAACAAAAGAGTTAAAAGATATTTTTTTTTCAGTAAAAGGCCAATGTACGAGAAAAAACACTACATATTAGATCAGAAAATGTACCATTTCAATGCCTTCAAGACATTTTTGTGCAGTGAGTACACTAACTGGCCAATGTGGCTAATTGCACATATTGTTCAAATACATAAAAAAATTAAGGTGCAAAAAATGCGAGGTGTCAAGGTACTAATTAAAAATATTACTAATTGAATAGTAATTATATAGGGTTAAGTAAAATTGGCATTAACAATAACTACGTAATTTGGTTAAACCCTTAAATAAAACAGAATACAGTAATTAATTGCATGCATGCATAAAGTTTTTTTAATAGTTGCCAAGAAGCCTTTATGATGCATTTTCTGCCTTGTTTTATCCATTCTGAATGTATTCAAGGCAGAGGGGGCTGTGAACAGAAAACTCCTTGCCAAAATATGATTCATTGAAACCTAGCCTACATGGCATTGAGCTGCTATCACTGCTGCTTAACAGTGCAGAGCCTGCCATGGAAGAGAGACTGAATGTGATGTGTTGCTGTTTCTCCTCAGGCTGTGAACTGTGGCAGATGCCGTGCACCTTCGCCCACTTCCCTCCCACGCTGGAGCAGCAGTACACTCAGGGCAGATTCCATGCACAAGCTGCACACTGACAGATAAAGAAAATCACACTGACACACAGAGGGAGAGGAAAGACTAGCTTCTCCTAGCAACTTATCAGTGAACATCCGCACATACACCTAGTCTGCTGGACGGGCTTGCCAACTGCTCAGTATTTTATGTAAATACCTAATCATATTAATGACAGGCTTTGTGGGAGGGGTTTTTATGGACTTGCTTTCATAGGTAGTCTATACGTACATTGGTGAAAATGTTTGCTAAGCTGATAGCCTTATATAGAATGATGTCATGCAGGGTTATGCAAACACGACTTAAATTCAGCACCATGCCTTATGTGGACTCCGGCATACATTGCATGACTATAAATCTGCACCCTGTTGTTGGAGAGCGTACCACTGTTCCACATAGTTACGCTTCAACTGTTTATTTCAGTGCTGGCAAAGAGACTTATTAACTTACACAGTGTGGGCAAAAGGGTGTGTGCTTGCCTTGCTTCACCAATGCCTAGAGTAAGTAAAACAAATGCCATTAAAATTCCACAGTAATATCTCTGCCACCCTGTCAACCTCAAGCCAGGAGCTTTTTCTCTTTTGAATCGCTGACTAAGTATTGCTGCACAGTGGTGAATTATCTATATTAACAACCATGTACTGAACATGGATGTGTCTTCACACTTCAACACTAATATCTCTCTCTCTCTCTCTCTCTCTCTCTCTCTCTCTCTCTCTCTCATTCTTTCTCTCTGTGTGTTAAATGAGCTTGAGTGTTTGCATGGGGCTCAGTGAAGGCTAGCAGCCAGAGCAACCTGTGTCTCTGAACTTCACAGGCAGACAGCTAAGCTTTTCTCCATGGGTGTATCCAACACTCGACTGCAGCAGAACATTAGACTGAGAGACACTTTGCATTATTAACCAGAGAGATGGGGATAGAGAGGGAGAGAAAGAGATAAAGTGAGCAGGCCAGCTTCGCTTCTGGCTGAAATGCGACACTGCACCCAGCAGACATGTGTAGCGGAGCCAAACACACCCGTAGACTTTTCCTTCTTCTTTGTTTTCTAATTCAGTCTGTGACAAAAAAACTGAGAGGGCAACAATCCTGTCCATTCCATCCTGCCAAAACCACAGAGGGATCAATGTGAAACATCTGGGGCTTTGAGTGGACAGGGCAGCTTTTGTTTGCACAGAGTGAAGTTAGTGTAATGTAGCTCCGGCAGGGTTCCCAGCTACGGTGTGGGTTACCATGGACTGTAGCGATAGGTGTTTGCTTTGCTGTGGGGCAAAGGCTGGCCCGGAGCTGCTGGAGTAGAGGATGGCCTTGGTAATGAGTTACAGAGCAAAAAATCTCCAAAACCATTTTGTTGCATTCACAGAGACTGTCTGGTTTCTGGTTTTCAGGTTTATGAATAATCAGAGTAGGAAGGGCCATGTAAATATTGTAGGTTGATCTCTGGTCTACTATTTATGTCTTTTATAAATAATTACATTACTGTTCAGCTTTACGAAGGTTGCATTTATTAAGGGGTAATACTCTAGGTTGCTTATATTCTAATACAAATTAGCCAGGCAGAGGAACCCTAAAACCGCTCCACCTGCTGGCCTGGATGTTTTAAATCTATGTCTCTGTATTACTCTGCTTTGACTTACTGTTGTCCAGAGATGTATCAGTGCCACTCAGTAAGAGGCACTTTGTGTGGGTGCAGATGAGAGTATTAACCACAGAGGACATCAAGTACTCTACGTCAAGGACAGTGAGGAGTGTCAAGGGTCTTTTAGTTTACATTAGGCAACTGTAATGCATATACCAGTACCATACCAGCAAGACCTACATTAACATGTAAATGGATAAGTTTTAAAAATGCTTTCCTGAATGTACTGGGCAGCATTTTTTATTTAATTTAAAAAGACTAATTGGAAAGTTTGGAATTTGACCAACACATTCTGGATGTATTAGTTAATTCAAACTTTAAAGCAAAGCTGTTTTCAATGCTTATTTCTAATAGTTATGAGTCATTATGACAGAATCAGCTGTGTTGTGAAGAGATTGAGGCTGTCTAAAAGAAAGGTGTGATCCAGCCTCCATAATTTATCCTGAGCAAACCACAGAAACTCTGTTAGAAACTCTTTTTGGGTTATTTGTTAAGTTTGTCTACATCCATACATTTGCATTGAACTGCTGAGTACATTAGGCTCAGGGATTGGGCTGCATATGGAGGACTGATGCACCAGGGTAATGAGCCCTTTGACTGGCTGTGCACCACTGTTGTGAGGAGACTAATTGGGAAAGACATGCTAATTTAAGCACTCTGCTGGATAAATGTAGTGCAACCAACTATGAAGGGTAAATCAATGTGTTACCCCGCCACAACTTTTTATACTAACTGCAAGTGTTATGCCAGCATATTAGTTTTAAAATGAATGTAATACTTAGAATGGTTTCATGTAGTCACTTTGTTGATAGAACCAAATGGCATAAGGTTGTAACCAAAACTAGATGATTTCAAGTTTAAAAATGGCCTTACACCAAATGTAAAAAGAAATATAACATCTTTATCTTTTACAGCTTTCCTGAACATACTGGTGATAATGCAATATGATAAAATGGCAGAGCAATTTTAGTGGCATTAAAAAAATAATTACCCAGAGGAGCAAGCTAAAGAATCCACTTTTCTTTCTTTTTTTTTAACCCTTTCATTATTATTATGGTGAATATTACATCGTTACTGAAGAATAAAACCACAGAAAATAGGCAAGGAAATTATTTAAGATTAGAGGATTGAAGTTAAAAGTTAAAAACATAGCTGTGTATCTTAAGCGCAATTCTTTATCAGACATTAAAGTCTATTACTGGGTGGTATTCCTGTCCCACTGGGATAAGAGTGTGTTTTTTTTGGGACAGCTGGATGGCACTGCAGTGAGAGGAAATGGAACTCATCCTCCCCCTGCTGTGAACTGATGGGTGGCATAGCACAGAAGCACAGAACTAAAGGAGGGGTCTGTATAAGACTTATCCCTCCTGTGAGAAGAGAGTTTTCTCTCTGTCTCTGTCTCTCTCTCCCTCTTTCCCATCTCTTCAGCTTCATCTTGGACCTCTATAAACTTCGTCTGATAAGGAAAAATGCTTGCAAACAACCAATTCCAAATATCTGTGTTAGAGAAATCACAGGTGAGAAACAGTAGTAAAGGTTCATGACTACAGATTTGCTGAGGCAGGATAGCACTGACATAACCTCAAACAACAGATTAATCCCATACAGTATCTCACAAAAATAAGTACACCCCTCACAGTTCAGCAACCATTTTAGTATATCTTCTCAAGGGACTATACTATAGAAATGAAACGTGGATATATATATATATATATATATATATATATATATATATATATATATATATATATATATATATATATATATATATATATATATATATATATAAATACTGAGTAGTCAGTATGCAGCTTGTATAGCAGTATAGATTGCTTTAATCATCCTGGGCATGGAATTCACCAGAGCTGCGCATGTTGTTGCTGAGATCCTCTTCCACTCCTCCATAATGACATCACGGAGCTGCTGGATATTAGACACATGGCGCTTCGCTGCCTTCCGCTTGAGGATGCCCCACAGGTACTGAATAGGGTTCAGGTCTGAAGACATACTTGGCCACTCTATCACCTTCACCTTCAGCAAGGTGGTTGTCACTTTGGCGCTGTTTAGCCCAGTTTCTGAAGGGAGGGTTTTTTAGATTTCTTTGCGCATGCATGAAAATGCTAAATAATCCATATCGCTAGCGATAGCCGCTAACCAGGAAGTTGTTTTTTATTATTCTAATCAACATGCCCATGGACAAATATGGATGCTTTATGCAAATGTATGTTTATTACTAGTAAAACCATAAACATAGAGCATAAAGACGAAATATTCTTGCGCATGATTAATTTATTATTATTTTTTTTTGGTAGAGTTTATTATTATTTATATTATTTATTTATTTATTTATATTTTTTATAAACACAATGCACTTACACTTATTATATTAAGATTTATGACAGAAATATGGTATAAAAAGATTTTGGATGACAGAGAGTATTTTACTAGTCAAATTTGCTGACTCTGTGATTTATTTGCCAGGTCTGCTAAAAGTTTATTGAATGAGCATGAGGGCATGTTTCCTCAATAGGCTTCTATTAACGTTTGCCACAGTTCCCATTTTGACCACTAGGTTTAATAAGTCTTTGGAGCTAAATAGGACAGTAAAGTAAACCTGATTTCTCAGCGCTTCTCGTCTTGAAGGGTGGGTAAATGGATTATTAATCAATTTTATCAATAAAGTTTAGCTAAAGATTAGCATTTGTTGAACAGCTGATATATATTGTAGGCCTCTGCCCCATCTTTACTAATTACCACTGGCAAGAAGTGACCTTGGGAAAAAAGTTGTTAAAACGGGACTCCTCTGTCTGTCTCTTAGGCCATGCTGTGCCTCTAGCAGCCCCCTGGGATATGTGCTGTGGATACGTTATTCAATTAGAGGTGCATTATTGGCCCAACTGCCTCCATGTGCTGAGCTGATGGTGTTGATTGCCCAGCTCTGCAATCCCCCATGTCCTGAAACCCAGCACAGTTGCTTCTGTCACATTGTGTGTGTGTGTGTGTGTGTGTGTGTGTGTGTGTGTGTGTGTGTGTGTGTGTGTGTGTGTGTAAAGACAAAAAAAGCATGGAAGATGGAGAGAGAGTAAGGATATAAGCAATAGATGAAGTAAGGGTTGTGGGGGTAAAAATTTGGGTCTATTAAATAATCCTCTCAAGCACCTTTCTTTTTGCTTTAACATAATTTTCTCTTTATAATGCTAGAGCAACTTACATTTCTTTATTGATACAATGCCTGGAAGCCTTCACCATCATTTGACCTGTCCTTTTTTTAAGTATGGGCTTGCCATCTCTATTTTCTTTTTCTGAATTTTACAAAGAGCTAGGTGTATTACACTGTGTATTACACAGCAGCTTTTAGTTGCATTTCTATGGGACATGTGTGTCTCAGAGGCATTACCCATGATTAGACAATCCCCCAAACATTAAAACTATTAGACTGTTGTTGCTTGACTTTATTATGGCTGAGAAGTCCATGATGGCACAGAAGGAAACATTGCTTCCTAACAGCTCCAGGGTTCCATGGTTCAATCCTAAACTTTTGTTACTGCCAATGTTTAGTTTATGTGCATGTTCTCCTCATGTCCATAATGTGTTTTCTGCCTTTCTCCCACCTCTCAAAAATGCTGGATTGGCTACATACCATTGCCTCCAGTGGTGGGAGGTATGACTGCATGGTGCCTTGTGATGGACAGGTATCCTATCCAGGGTGTATTCCCAACTCATGACCATTGTTCTAGAGTTTGTCTACTGATCCACCACAACCCTTACCAGGATAAAGTAGATAATCAAGATGAATGAATGTCCAGTCTCTTGGGAAAGTAGGTCTAAAACGGGTATGTCAAGTCTAAATATACTGTGGCTCCTAAGAAACAATGCAACCCCCCATTCCATTGTATGCTTTAAAACACATGCTCAATGACCTTTCTAGCTTGATGTCTCCTGGGAAATTCACATTCCTACAGCAAACAAATTATAATATGTCCCAAATAAACTTTCAATGTTTGGGAAAGGCTTCAGATATTGGGATATGGGACCATATCTTGATACCTTGTATACCTTGATGCATTGCAATGTGCAACCTTGACTGGTCTTGTATGTTTATTGCTTTTTTGTTGTGTCTTGTGGTCATACTTAGCACTGCAGACTGATGTTACTCTCACCTCAGATGGCTGTGTATGTGTGTGTGTGTTTTTGTGTGTGTGTGTTTGTGTGTGTGTGTATATATATATATATATATGTGTGGATGCTGAAGACTTTTGCCAGGCAAAGGCTGGCTATAACACCAGTTGCCATCCCCCAGATGCCCAGAGTGAAGAGGGCTGGGTGCCTCATCTGCTGTGAAAAGAATACAAAAAGGTCACTGTTGCAGAAAAGGGATGGCCCTGGTCAGAAAGCCCTGCCAGATAAATTCCTCCATCAGACATGATGGTGAGAGCCATCTGCTGCAAATGTGGGTGAAGTCAGGGACAAGGCAGAGCTGTGACTCCCACAAACCCATCACATCAGACAGTGATGCACCTGAAAATGTCAGTGCTCACACATTACACTTGTCACTCAAACTCAAAAAGGTCCCCTTCATGTATTTGTTGCCTTGTTCATACAGATTCTGTTCATTCGTTGTCATATAACCTTTTTAAAACCACATTAAATTCAGAAAAACTATGAAAACTTAAACAATAATTAAATTCCAATTTATTTGTTTACTTATGTACATTCTGGCAGAATCAAGATTTTGTAAGGGTAGGAAAAGTTTTAATTGATAATTAATTGGGATAATAGTTGCAAATACATGTTGATAAATTTAGTTCCAGTGAAACATAAATCTAGTACAACATGTACAGAATCAATCAGAAACAAAATTCTGTTCACAAATCCTATACAGGAAAAGAAATGAACCACCACGCTAGCTAATGTCTAGTTGTTACGCGTGGATCAAGAGTCGGAAACCAGAGTATGGGCAAACGCTTTAATCGTCTTAATACACGAGGCAGAGGCTTGAGGATAAGCACGAACAGGAAACCAGGTATAATCCGTAATGCGGGTAGTCCAAGGATGATTGCTAGTGTGAACCGTAGATCGGATGGTGAGCAAGTGGAAATAGGGCCCTTATAAAGTGGAGAGTAGATTGAAGACAGATGAAGGTGATTAGTAGGAGGGCGAGGCGCTGCGAGTGTGCTGAGTGTAGGAGGGAGGCATGGTCCAGCACGTCCTGTCTGGTGACCCACAAGCGTTCCTTTGGTCCAAACCCCTCCCAGTCCATAAGGTATTCAATGGCAGAACCCCTACGTCCCAAGTCCAAAATCTCCCGGACTAGACTGACGGCTGGTCCAGCATCTCCATGGAGGATGCTCTATGGTGACCCCCGGGTGCTCCTTGAAGTGGGGCGTGAAGGGTTTCAGGAGTGACACGTGGAAAAACGGTACCTAGGAAGCAGGTCGAGCCGATAGGCCACGTCATTGACCTGCCTGATGATCCGGAACGGGCCAATGAAACGGGGGCTGAGTTTCCTGCAGGGTAGCTGTAAGCGCAGATCTCAGGTGGACAACCAGACCTGATCACCCGTTTGGTAGAGGGGGCTTCCGACCTCTATGGATCTGCGAACCTCTGGGTGGTTCTGATGGAACGTCGGAGCTGGGTGTGTGCAGCTTCCAACATGCGCACGCTCTCCTGGAACCAGTATTCCACGGCTGGGACGTTCAGGGGAACAACGGCGGCTGGAAGCCTAGCATGCACTGGAACGGGGTTAAGCCGGTGGCATCCTGGTGCAGGGAGTTCTGCATGTACTCGGTCTAGGGGAGGAAGTGGTTCCAGGTGGTTTGGTCCTGATTAGTCAAGTCAAGTCAAATTTATTTCTATAGCGCTTTTCACAAAGACATTGTCTCAAAGCAGCTTTACAGAATTTCAAGAGTTAAGGTGAATGGTGTGCATTAATCCCTGATGTGCAGCCATGGCAACTGTGGCAAGGAAAAACTCCCTTAGATGTTATGAGGAAGAAACCTTGAGAGGAACCCATCCTAATTTGGGTGACATCAAGAGTGTGATTATAAATCTTTAAACAATACAGAACACTCAAGAGTGAGAACTAACATGAGCACTGGAATGTAAGATTATGAGTAATGTTCTTTCTACAGTTTTTTACAGTCATTTGTGGTTATAAAACTAGGAGCTACTGAGCAACTTATAAAATAGCTCAACATTTGTGATCATCATAGATCCAACACCAGCTTCTCCATGCCAGAGCCTTTAAACACTCAAGGATCTATTTCTTTAAATGTCCACAATCTTCATAAGGTGGGACTTGACTGGGGCTGGAGCAACCTCAGGATGCCTCGGGATGGGTCGAGAAAGAGAAGCAGTGGAGAGAAATTAGCGTAGCTGCTGTTCACGATATTAACAGCACAAGTTGATAATGTGCATGTGATCAGATATTCTGGAGCACAAGGTTATGATATGATTACAGTATGACCGGAGGTAGCGTCCCAGCTCCTGTATCTTCTGCTCCGTCTGCCCTTGGTCTGTGGGTGATGACAGGTTCACTGTGACCCCTAGGAGTTAGAAGAATGCCTTCCACACTTGGGATGTGATCCCCGGTCAGACACGATTTCCTCTGGCAGGTCAAAGTTCCGGAAGACGTGATGGAAAAGCGTCTCTGTGGTCTCCAGGGCTGTGGGCAGGCCGCGGAGGGGAACCAACTTGCAAGCCTTGGAGAATCGGGTAACGACCACTAAGACGCAAGTGTTGCCGTCCGAGTTGGGCAGGTCCATGATGAAATCTACCCCTAGATGTGACCACGGTCGCTGCAGAATGGGCGGGGGAACCAGCTTTCCTGTGGGTGAGTGTCGTGGGGTCTTGGATTTTCGCACAGACAGGGCAGCTCTGGTCGTAATGTGTGACATCCCTACTTATCCAGGGCCACCAGTAGTAAGCCACCAGACAAGGGCAGAGATCAGAAGGGAAAGTGAGGGGGTGATTAGTAGGTGGGAGGCGTGGCTGGTGGTTCCCTGACACTAGTATACAATTTCAAATATCCGAAGCTTTTTTTTTTATTGATTATTTCAGAAACTTTTGCTTCAGAGATTTATTATTTAAATTATAAATATTTCTAGGTTTATTGTGAATGTTCTTATTTGTGGATTTAAAAATACTGTTAAAAACCCATAGTTGAGAATGTAGTTTGTTTAACACTAGTTCTCCAGGTTTTATTTTGCTAAAATATAAATAATTTGTTTACCAGGTGCAGACCAACATAAAAGAAAGTGTGTATACCAACCAGATAACAATCTTTAGGTTTCAGAAGCTTGCTTTTTCAGTTTCGCATCAGAGACTAGGTTGTGGGAACATTGTGTGAGCAAAGCACTTAGAAGATTGCTTTGTAACAAAGTAATAAACAAATAAAGCAAAATCACAGCTTTTTCTTTTTCTTTTACTATTTTAGTAACATTTCAACTTTGCCTTTTTAGAACCTGATGAATATCTTGCCAAGTGTTCTGATAATGTTTTTGCATGCTGGGTGGGAGTGAAGGTAGGAATATCACCATCTTGTAGGCTGCTGATGTTCCAGATGTTGTATATTACATATATCAGTGCATACATGGGTGTATTTTAGACAACATCTGAAGTAGATGTCCAGGTCTTGTGATTTTCCAGTACTGAATCATTCCAGTTTATTTTATATAAGTGCACTATAGTATACACTACAGCTCTTTCTACAGGAGAGGGATCAGAATATGTTATGCAGTCTGCAGTAACTGTTCTTTCAGAGTCCTGTTGTTTTTTATTATGCTAGCTGCTGCATTTTTTGTCTAATCAATGTGATGTAACAATGTGCTATTATCACCGGCATTTCTATAAAAAGAGAAGGAGACCATGAATCACTTGTGCATCACTCACATAAAATTGTTGTGTAATTATTTGGACGGAGCACCTGTGGTGATTATTTTACTGCTTTCAAGTTGTTCTGTATATCACAATTGCTAATGTACCGCTGCAATAAATGCTCTATTAGAGCAGGTCTCTACACCAATACTGGCCTGGCCTACAGCATTTATCTTTTTAAATAGAAGGTTTATTTCCTTTAGATGCTTTAAGGTCATAGACATTTTGGTTCTAAGAACAAATGAACGCATAAACGCACATAAAATTTTTATGCCTGAGTTAAAAAGCAAGCGAAATGCTGCAGTTTATGGCATGTACTTGTGCACTCATATGCAGCACATTATTACTCAAAAACTTTTTATTCTCTTAACCACAGAGGAGTTCAAATAAAGGCAATCATATGATGGTATTATATTAAATGTTAGTCTGTGGCTGTTTAAACAAAAACTCCTTAATGTGATTTAAAATGTAAAAAGTTTAAGTGCTTGTTTGGTTTAAAGTAAATGCTTGATTTTCTAAAAAAAAAAAAAATTAAGCAAGTATCATAATAACATCATGATGATACCTTGTCAGTTCAGAGTATATGACTTCACATTGAACCTAAAAAATAGCAGTTAACTCCCTACTTACTTGTATAACATAGTGATAAACAGTTACTTGTATAACATAGTGATAAACAGGAGGTCTAGCATGGTAAAAAGTCACGGTTCAGTTCAATTACGGTACAGTTAGGGGAAAGAAATGCAAAACATAAAATTGTTTGTCGTTTTTTATTAACGCAGTTTATTATTTTCAGAATTTGTGATCATCTGCATCTGAACAGTTACATTTATAACAATTAATACATTTTTAAAAAAATGGCTTCTTGGTTGAATAATATATCAAAAAATATTTTATAATACTGTTTAACAATAAAATAGAATAAATTAAATTAATACAATATTTTTTGTTCATTTATAATAATTAAATTGAGTAACCCAGTCATTAGGTTTGCACAAGCCAGTGTACTCTTAGTACCGGTCCGAAGCCCGCACAAATGGGGAGGGTTGCATTAGGAAGGGAATCCAGCGTAAAACATGTGCCAAATCAAATATGCGGATCACAAAAGAGAAATTCATACCGGATCGGTCAAGGCACGGGTTACCAATGACCGCAGGGTACCGGTGGAAATTGGGCTACTGTTGGCTGAAGGAGGAGAAGGAGAGGAGGAAGACGTCTACAGAGACAGCAGGGAAAGGAGCAGTGTAGGAGAGCGGAGGTCAGGGTTTGTACTTTAAACGTTGGTACTATGACAGGTAAAGGGAGAGAGGTAGCTGATATGATGGAGAGGAGAAAGGTAGATATGTTGTGTGTTCAGGAGACCAAGTGGAAAGGGAGTAAGGCCAGGAACATTGGAGGTGGGTTTAAACTGTTCTATCATGGTGTAGATGGAAAGAGAAATGGTGTAGGGGTGATCCTGACGGAAGAGTACAGTAAGAGTGTAGTTGAGGTGAAGAGAGTTTTTGATAGGGTGATGAACGTGAAGCTGAAAGTTAAAGGGGTGATGATAAATGTCATCAGGGCTTATGCTCCACAAGTGGGCTGTGAAATGAAGGAGAAGGAAAAATTCTGAAGTGATTTAGATGAAGTGATGGAGAGTGTACCTAGAAAAGAATGATTGGTGATTGGGGCAGATTTCAGTGGCCCCAATTTTTCACCTGTTGGTGAAGGAAACAGGCAGTGGTAAATACTTATTTTAAGAAGAAGGAGAAGCATAGGGTGACATAAGAGTAGAGGAAGGTGCCACAGGTGGACTTTGTTCTATGCAGGAGATGCAACCTGAAGGAGATTGGAGACTGTAAGGTGGCAGAGGACAGTATAGCTAAACAGCATCAGATGGTGGTCTGTAGGATGGCTATGGAGGTGAAGAAGAAGAAGAGGAGGAGAGTGAGAACTAAAAAAAAGAATAAGATGGTGGAAACTGAAGGAGAAAAAGGAAGAACCATGCCTGTCATAAAACCATGCACAATTAGAATATAAAGCTTTTGTCACTGAAGCCAAGCTTTTCTTTTTTTAATTTTTATTTTGTCTTCAAACATTCATTGTTTATTTATGCAGCGGCCCTACCTGATAGAAATATTGCTTTTATTAGAGCTGCTTTGGATTTGTTACAGTGATCTTCTGGAGATTTTGTCTTGGCCAAACACACATCACTTTTACCAAGAATGAACTCATTATTGTCCAAAAATAGCAGTGGTTTGTATAACAGTGGTTTGTCTTTGAGAGATTTTTTGCAAACATTTCAGGTCCACTTTTGGACTTCTTTGCAAATGCCATGCAGATGAATAAAAACCATTTAAACTAAACATACAATTAGACATTGTTTAACTATGTTGTAATGTAAACTAGTGCATTCCAGTGTTTTAAGAGACCAGAAGCCTGTGTGTATTACCTCAGCGTCAGTTAAAGGCAAATAAGGATGATGGAATTACAGGAAATAGATGTCGGTTTCTAGGTTTTTCCGGCTTATGGAATACTTGACGCTGCCAGTTATGTAAATGTGTGAGAAGTGGATTACAGTTTTTGGCACACATGGACTATACCAGAAATCCCAAAACTGTTGATGGAAATCAGAACGTGGGCGGCTTCCGGTGTCTAATATTGCTATTGAATATTCAACAGTTTATATCCAATACATTGCAATAATCATGCAATACTTGTATCAAACCACACTCTCATGCAGGTTAAAGATTTCCGGTTTTTCTTAATTGATGTAACACTTAGGCAACCTTTATTGATGTAATTCACTGGCAACATTTATTGCTGAAGGTGCTACACTCAACATTAATAACCACCTTTCTGTCTTGTTGATGCAAATGAATGGTAATCATTCCTTTACAGTTCTTTATTGGCTTGTGTTTTTTTCTTCCTTTTTTTTTTTTTTTACTGTGAACTCAAAAGGTAAATGAACGGCTTTCATTTTTTCCTTCCCACATGTAGGCAGAAAATAATAAACAGTTTCCCGAGCTGTCTTGGCTCAATACATTCATCTCTAATTTTTGTATCTCACCATTGCTTTGCAACACATCCGTCTCTATGATCATTTCAACTGGTTCCAGCAAATGACTGTGACCTCTTTAATTTTGCCTGTGATGAGGGCCCCTCCAATTCTCCACAGTCCCTTTTAGAGCGCAGGGAAAAAAGTAGCAAGTGAAAGCAATGTTGTTGCCATGGCTACCTTCTGGCAGCCTCCTCGGTGTACCAAAAGCCCCCACAATGAAGAGCACTGGCTGTTCCCAACCTCCAGCCTGCACAGGAGGGGTGGAGCTGCTCACAAACGACAAGAGGTCTCTCCTACAACTAAACCAAGGCTGAGGGCTGGAGAAAGAGCACTGTAAAAGTGCACTGCAACACAAAATGCTGCCTGGTGCTGGAAACTTGAGCGTTTGTAAGTTTGTAAGACAGGTGCATAAACAGATAAACACTGATTGCATGGGAAATGATTTGAAATAAGTATATGGGTGCACTGGATTGTATAGGGACATTGTTGTATTGGCTCCTTTCCTACCTTATAAATGTGTTGATTATTAAAAGCATTAGATCGCGAGGGTTTTTGTTATTATGTGTAAATTGTAATGGGTTAAATAGTTAGCTAAAAAATTTCCCAAATTAGTAAGGACCAAATGAATAATATTTAGCGTGAAACAGGACCTCTAAATAATATGTTAATATGCAACCGACAATCAATCGTTGACGTTGCTTTATTCACAGTGACCCAATTGCTATCAGATGACTCATGCATTTGAGGCGGGTTAAATGTCAGCACCAGAGGGAAGGTGATCCAGGTAATGCATCTGCACTTTGAGCACGTAATACCTGGACACCAGCTTGCAAACATATCGCTCCCCTTGTTACTTTCACAGCCATTCTTTTTTGCAAAGTGGAGGACACATTGTGTAACAGTCACACTGCATGCTGTCTGTTAAGCCAAACCTTTTAAAATTCCATTATGCCTGTAAATCATCAAGTACATTAGGAGAGCACTTGAAAGTGAAATGCAAGGGTGTGTGATACAAGTGGAGATACATGTGCAAATGTGTTTGCATGCACACAGATTCCACAGCCTGTTGTTTCTTGAATTTCTTCCCTCCATCTGTATTTTGAGCATGGTTTGTACAGCCTTTCTGTGTATATGTGTGTGTGAGTGTGTGTGTGTGTCCACAAAATGTGTTTGTGTGTTCAGTTCTCCACAGTGTGTTTGAGCCCCGCAGCTGCAGATGCAGTCGCTATTGGACACAGTGTTGGTTGTGGTGGTGGTGGTGGTGGTGGTGGTGGAGTCAAGAAGGCCGACCTGTTCCTGCCCCTGCCTCTGCCTGCGGTATCTCTCTGACCTTGGCCCTAGCATAGAGAAGCACTGCCTGCAGCTCTAACAGGCAAAGCCCCCCCTGTGTGACAGGTGGATACACATATACAAGCACATACACACTCATATACTGA
This sequence comes from Silurus aristotelis, assembly GCF_946808225.1. NCBI lineage: Eukaryota > Metazoa > Chordata > Actinopteri > Siluriformes > Siluridae > Silurus > Silurus aristotelis. Next base: position 12,494,276 of record NC_139576.1, on the reverse strand, counting down.
CTCCAGGATAGCTTTGCTTCCCCCAAGCAAACACGTTGTCATGTGTCTCTAGACTCGCCTTATTGATGAACAGTGGAATAATGGACTCATTGGCAGGAAAAGAGCAGCTGACTCAATACGAATAGTATCTTGTGTTATGTTGAAACAAATCAGTAATGAAATACATTTACACTGCACCTAGGCTCTTTTTTAGACAACATACAAAATACTGATGGATTTGTGTGGAGTCACAAATTGATGGTTGTGGAAGAAAGAAGAAAAAGACAATGACCATACTAAGTTTGCAATCACTTTTCTCTGTGTGCATTGCAAACAGCTGTTTTATTTTCTCGACATTTGAGCACATCTATTTTTGCAAGTGTAAATTTGAATAATGCACAGTTCCAAAGAAGCTATTCATGACAGCCAAGCATATAGTGTTGCATTATAGTGTTGCTTAAGGGAATAGTAAAAAATTAAAATAAAAATTAAGTGGGATACCTGATTCTGAATGTCCTTAAGCACAGCAAGTCTCAGTGGTCAGCCATATAAATAAATCAATGGAACCATGTGCAAAAACTTTCACTGACATGCAACCTGTCTTATAATGTGTTCAGCTTGACTCCGAACAGCATGACGTGTTTTATGCATTCTTACCCGTAAATTGATATAGCCTAAATATTATTTATTGTTTAGGAAAGCAGTTTTTTTCCCATGCCAAAATGATTGTTTCTTACATCGTTTTTTTTTATTTTGGCTCTTTCAAGGCCATATTTTGGATTACAATGTATCTTTATTTACATTTTACATAAATATATATATATATATATATATATATATATATATATATATATATATATATATATATATATATATATATATATATATATATTGCTCTTGATCCTTTCAGAGTGAAAGGTGAAACAGACCTCTTTTTTTTAAACATGTACCCACATGACAATAGGGGTAATTTTAGACTGATTCATTTTCCAAATGAAACTGCTGAGAAAATATCCATAATGCAGTGATGTCAAATTCTGAACATTTTGAGAGCAGAAGTGCAGGAAGGCAAGGCAAGCGACGCAGCAGGAGACACCATTATTGCACTGCGACTGTGGGAACATGCTGGAGACTAACACTTCTCTACTCTACTGTACTGCCTTCGATTTCTTTATTGACTTGTTTTTTTGCCCCTTTTTTGTCTTGGAAACTTATATAAGATTAGCTTTAATCTTGCAACATCGCCTTATATTTCTGCTTCACTTACTTGCTCTCAAAACCATATGCTTATGAAATAAGAAATGAAACACATAGATACATGCTGTTATAAGAAACAGTGGGGCTGTGAATTGCTACAGTTTTCCTGTTTAGCATATCCGGAACACATTTATTCCTCTCCTACCACATTTTATACTGTTTAATGTCCAAGAGAAAATTTACTCATGTTATTACGTGTCCTACAGTATATATATATATATATATATATATATATATATATATATATATATATATATATATATATATATATATATATATATATATATATATATATATATATATATATATATATATTTTTTTTTTTTTATATATACATTTATCATTATTATTTTTTTTTTTACAAAAAAGGTCCCCTGGTGGTCTAGTGGTTAAGATGCAGCGCTCCCACCGCTGCGACCCGGGTTCGATTCCCGTTCAGGGAACCATCCCCAGCCACTCTTAGTGCCGGTCCCAAGCCCGGATAAATTGGGGAGGGTTGCGTTAGGAAGGGCATCCAGCGTAAAACATGTGCCAAATCAAACGTGCGGATGATCCGCTGTGGCGACCCCTAACGGGAGAAGCCGAAAAGAAAGTTTATTTTTTTTACAAAAAGTGGAAGAAAACTTAAAGAAACAATTACCAGATTGACAGATTATATGGTTTAATATTTTTCTCTATTTTTTACTTTATATGATTTACATTTTAATCTATTTTTTTCTGTATTTTTATGAATATGTGGAACCGTCATCATAAGAAAATGATACATGAACTATAATATTATTGATTCATCTTACTGACCTTACATTGACCTGGTCAGGATCTTGCTGGATCCAGATCAAATAGAGTGGAAGCCAGAGAATTTATCCTGAACAGTCCATCGCAAGACCACACACACACACACACACACACACACACACACACACACACACACACACACACACACACACACACACAAACACACATCAAGACCCAGCTACCACCCTTACTGGACCCTATGCAATTTGCGTATCGTTCAAACTGTTCCGCAGAGAATGCCACCACCACAACCCTTCATCTGGTCCTCACCCACCTGCACAATAAGAAACATACTAATGAATGCTGTTCATACACTTTAGTTCGGCAACACAATCATCCCTCAGCACCTGATTGAGAAACTGAGCCTACTGGGCCTGAACACCTTCCTCTGCAACTGGATCCTGGATTTCCTGACTGAGAGACCTCACTCAGTCCGGATCAGGAACAGCATTTCCAGCATCACCACACTGAGCACTGGGGCCCCTCAGGGCTGTGTTTCTACACCAGCAGCGTCTGTACATCATGGTTTACAGAGGGACCATCAAGAGAATCCTGAGCAATTGCATCAATGCCTGGTTTGGGAACTGCACCGTCTCGGATCGCAAGAACCTACAAAGGATTTTAAGGACAGCCGAGAAGTTCATTGGTTCATTGGAAGTTCATTTCTCCCTTTTATCACAAACATTTACACCACACGCTGCATCCGCAAAGCCAACAGCATTGTGGATGACCCCACACCTCTCCTGCCATCAGGAAGAGTTTCTGAAGCATTCAGGACCAGTTTCTTGTACCAACTGTACCAAACTCAAACACACAATCACTCAAATGTGTGTTACTGAACTGTTACAACCTGAACTCAACACACACTTTATATTCATTTCACTTTATATAATTATTTTATTATAATCATATTATAATGTTTACATGCTGTTTTGCACCTCTTGATTGCTGCTCTTGCTGTTCTTCTACAACATTATGTTTATGTTTACAAGTACACTCTTGTTTATTGTTTTCTCTTTTGCACATTGTACTGTCTAACATATTATACAGTAAGTTTACTGGTCTGCGCTATTTTGTGTTTTGTGTATCTGTCCTACACTTTCCTGTATTGTCTGTTTGTACTGTCTTTTTTCTTGCACTGTTTGCACCAAGTTGCACACAATGCACTTTTTTTCGTGGCTAGGACACTTAGTTTAGTCCTTAGCTCTGTGTTCTGTTATGTACCTCTACGTTAGGTGATGTCGCTCTATATTGTTTTTATGTAGCACCAGGGTTCTGGAGAAATGTTTTCTCATTTCACTACGTCAGGATTATATGGTTGAAATGACAATCAAAGCTTCTTGACTTGACACACACATGCGCGCGCACACACACACACACACACACACACACACACACACACACACACCCTCTCTCTCTCTCTCTCTCTCTCTCTCTCTCTCTCTCTCTCTCTCTCTTAATAACCCCTTATACACATTTATGTTTCAGTCCGTTTAGCCAACTTGCCTCCATGCCTATGGACAGTGTATTAGGAAACCAAAGCACCCACAGGAAACCAAAGGAACAAGTGAAACTCCACATGGTTTAGGGATTGAACTGAGAATACTGACGATGTGAGGCAGCAATGCAACCCAGTATAATGTGCATTTCATATTGTCTGTTTCTGAAGCTGTAGGGGGTGAACTCCTACAGCTTCTGAAACATTTTGCTTGGACAGCTGATGAAGCAAAACATCTTGTTTCACTCATTTAGTGTCCCAGATTAAAAAAATACTGTTTACCTATTTTACAGTATATATATATATATATATATATATATATATATATATATATATATATATATATATATATATATATATAGACTGCTGCCCCCGCGACCCGAATTACGGATAAGCGGGAGAAGATGAAATGAAATGAATTGAAAAAAAAAATTTATATATACATATTTTTTCATTTTTGCTTTACTAATTTTGTTCTCTTAGATGTTTGCATAGTACTGTATGTGTAGTGACCACAAATGATTGAGATCAATCTTGATTGTTGACAAAGTCCCACCGAAATTCCAGCACCAACAACAGGGTGTATGATGCAGACAGTAAGTGTACAATGGTTAAATAAGGCTCTCGGATGCTCCTGTGTTTAAAAAGGA